>NW_017673500.1:15411-132899 GCF_001879085.1 Nicotiana attenuata | reverse complement strand
AGTCGAATGCCTTAGAGATTAGGTAACTAACATGATTTCCTCAGGGAAGGAGAATAGACATGGGTGAATAGACATGCTGGACAAACATCAAATAGACAACTATAGTTTGTACATGCTAATTACATATTGAACAAAGCAGGATGAGACATGCTAAGTAAGGCAGTAAACAAGAACTGGAATTGAATCTATAAACACATAGAGTTTAGGTTTCAAAATTTAACTGAGACATACCAGCCAAGTAAGAGAAATGCAGAATATGAAAGAAACAGGTGCAATTCCACTATCTAGCCTTGGCTTTCATCCGGCTAGACCCACAAGTAGCACAAGTAGCAAAGAAGGAGAAGAGTTTGAATGTATGTGTATGTTATGAACTGATGTTCGGGTCTTTGTTTTACGAAGTAAAACAGAGAAGTTTATATAGTAGTTCAAGAGTAGAAAATAAGGTAAAGGAATCAATAATCAGCAATTAACGGATCTTAGAATCCAATCATACAAAGAGTTCAGCATAGTCTTCCCTTAATTAAGGCCAATTAGCCAACGGTAATGATAGGATTAATTAAGGCAAGAGGTTCAAATTAGACCAAATAAAGGAGTAAAATAATCAGGGGTCTAATTAAGGAAAGAATCATGTAAAGAATCCGTAAATATACAGCAATCAAATGAGGAAAGAACGACTAATTAAGGTCGTAATCATAGAAACAGGCAAGACTTAGGAGTACAGATTCTTAACAGAGAAAATCAATCAACCAAAGCAATGCGTTGACAAAGGAAAATCGTGTAGGTCAAAGATACAGAGTGAATCAATACAACCGGCAACATTGAAAAACTCAGAATCGAAGCAAAAAATCAGAGTTTTAATCATGAATCAACTAGGCTTATGCAACTTAGCATAAATCAGCCAAGAACACTTAAGAACAAACGATTAAGCATTCGAAAATCAGAAAACCCTTTGAGAAGATGACTTAGGGTAAACCCTAGTTTAGGAAAAAGGGGAAATCAGTCGAAAACCAGAAAATTTTCAAGGAAAACATGTGAGATATGTTCGATTCGTCTCAGATCTATACAGATCTGAGAAGATCAGAGATAAAAAAATTAGGGTTCTTTAGAAAGCATGATAGAGACGAGAACATAGGCCTAGAAAATCATGGATCCATAGCAAAATAAGAGAGGTTTCTTACTCATGGTCGAGTAAACGGCCTGAAACAGGTAAAGAAATCGAAGGTGCAAATCAGACCGCCTAGGTCCCTTGAGATCTTCTCAAGGATCTAAGAAACTGATGAACCATAGCAAGTAGGAGGCCAGTATAGGCCTCAGATGACAAAGAAACATCATAGAACGTAGGGCTAAGCCGGTGACGGCGCCTGAGGATTAGGGTTTACGTCTCAGAGAGAACGGAGATGAGAGGACTCGACTGCGGCTGTATGGAGAAAATGATTTAGGGTTAGGGGTCATTAGGAATAAAAAAGGAAAGGAGGAACGATGGCCGTTGATCTCTGTGATCAACGGCCAGGATTAGAGGGGTTTGGGCCGGGTAGAGGTCTCTAGGTTTGGGCTGGGGTGGATTTGGGCCTAGTCTTATTGGGTTAGGTCCGAAAATTAGAGAAATTAAAAGGCTATTTGTTAAATACCCAAATAATTGATAAAAAATAATTAACAATGAGAAAAAATAATTTTCATGCACAAAGGTGCTTTAAAATAATTATTCAATATTTTAAAAATATAATGGATCAATTTCTGGTAAAATAATGCAGTGATGTATGCATGGGCTATAATTGCAAAATTATTGCAATTGTAACCAAAAGGTGTAAATATGGCCATTTGTGAAATAATTTAAACTTAATATGGCTATAAATAACAAAATTAAATCAATGAAATGTTATAGAGCCATTTGTGATTTATAATCATTTATATAAATAAAACACTAGAATAAATTAATTTGAAAATATAGAAATTATGAAAAAATATCAATTGATGCTAATGCATAGTTTTGAAAGTATATATGCATTTTAAAATATTATAGGGAAAAATTGGGTATCAACAGCTGCCCGTCTTTACTCGGGAAGGTTGAAAGAGTTTTCGGGTAAAGAAATGATGGCCAATTTTGACCGATTGGGATGTTCTGAAATAATAAGGGCCGAACCCTGGTCTCTGAGCTGCCTACATATCCCTAGTTTTACAGGAATCAGGCCATGTGTAGTTCTGGATCCATTGGCAGAATATACCGATGAAGTCATTACAAGAACGGACGCGAGATTTCGGGATGGGTGAAAGAGTGGTTATGGTGAACGGTCAAGTTTAAGATAGTTGAAGGGACTGGAGCGAGGTCGCTCCTGCTGGGATAGCGGTTGCTTACTGGTCACCTGCAGATAAAGAGATTCTACGAACATGTATTTGTGCGAAAATTTAAACATGATGCGGATTTCCTTCGGACCATAAAAGTTATTTTGGACGGTGCGGATGATGTCCTTAGACCATGATGTCCTGTGCCATGAATTGTGAGATAAGAGATTCGCAGGCCATGAAATGATGTTCTCAGGCCATGAAAATGGTGCCTCCGAACCATGTCGCCTTTGAATAATGATATGTAAATTTGAGAGATCCTCAGGCCATGGCATGGTGTCTTCCGGCTATGAGGATGATGCCTTTAGACTATGGCGCCTTTGGACAGGTTGGCGATATTTCAGCCCATGAGATGCAACAATATGATACTAAAGTCAACAAGACAAGGATTAGTCTTATGAGGTTGAGGGCAGAGCTTAGCCCGAAAGAGGAGCAAATAGATAGTGTCGGAATAGAGCAACATTTATGCAATGAGGGACAATGCTTAGTCCCATGAGAAGGCAATGCTCAACCTTATGCAAAAATCAGAGATAGAGCTTAGTCTCACGCAAGATGCGGGACAGGGCTTAGTCCTATGCGAATGGAAGGCAGGGCTTAGCCTTATGCAAATATGGAGGCAGGGCTTAGCCTCACGCAAGAGGGGAGACAGAGCTTAGTCTCATGCAGGATGCGGGACAGGGCTCAGTCCCACGCGGATGGAAGCCAGAGCTTAGCCTTATGCAGGATCCGGGACAGGGCTTAGTCCTATGCAGATGGAAGGCAGAGCTTAGCCTTATGCAAATATGGAGGCAGGGCTTAGCCTTATGCAAGGTTCGGGACAGGGCTTAGTCCCATGCAAATGGAAGGTAGAGCTTAGCCTTATGCAAATATGGAGGCAAGGCTTAGCCTCATACAAGAGGGGAGACAGAGCTTAGTCTCATGCAGGATGCGGGACAGGGCTTAGTCCCATGCAAATAAAAGGCAGAGCTTAGCCTTATGCAAATATGGAGGCAGGGCTTAGCCTAATGCAAGGAGGGAGAACAGAGTTAGTTATACAAATATGGAGCATGCTAGCCATGAGAGGGAACAGAGCTATAGTTCATGCGGGGGGAAGGGCTAGTACATGCTGAGGGGCAAATTGGTCTGCAAATTAGAGCATGTTATGCCTCATCAGAGTTCTGAGATAGGTCTTAGGGCCATGCAAATGGAGAGACAGATGCTTAGCCTTTGAATATAGGACGGCAGGGCTTGCCTGCATGACAAGATGCGGACAGGGTTAGTCGCATCAAAGATACGAGTGCAAATAAGAGTAGAAAAAGCAGGCTTAGGAAGCATATTACATAGCATGGAGAATTAATTTCAGAGTGTCTGAGTAGGCAAACATTGATAATAAAAAGCTTGTATATATTGCGAATGTACTTCGTTACGTAAATATGCTGGCCTAAGAAAAAATTGTAAGTATTTGTAATGGGGTTGGGGGGGAGGTTGGTAGTCGGCTTCGCCGCTGATCTGTTCTCCGTCTTGAAGGCATTGTATTGAGTTTCCCTGGGTAACACCTGGCTGTTACAGAAATAGAGTTTTTCAGAAATATGCAATTATTGATGAAAATAGAGTTATTTTAGAAAACATAGTGGAATATCAAGTAATATAAATGAACTAGTGACTGTAACATATTCAGAGACATTGCAACTTTCTTGTATTAGAATTTTAAGGGTCCTTCTCAAAATTTTGCCCCAGTTTGGTAGATGATCCTTCAGGCATTTGCGAGCAACGAACTTGTTGAACTTTCTTCGGAATTTTGAGAACCCTTCTCAAAATTCTGCCCCAGTTTCTTAACTAATTTCTGACTCTCTGGCATGCGATGGCGTCGGCTGAACTTGCTCCGGAATTTTTAGGTCCTCCTTAAAATTCTGCCCCAGTTTCTGGTTCTGGGAAAAATGAAAAAAAATTTATTATGATATGATCGAACCCACAGGGCTACCTACGTATCCCCTCTAAAATGGGAATCAGGCCAAGCGTAGTTCAATTACATCTGATGGCGAAATGTAAATAGTCTACACATAGTATCTCTTGACTACGTCTGAATTGATTGGTTTTGGCCAGACTTCTCCGTCCATTTCTGCAAGTATGAGTGCTCCTCCTGTTAGCACCCGGTGAACCATGTAAGGACCTTGCCAGTTGGGAGAGAATTTCCCTTTGGCTTCACTTTGATATGGAAAGATCTTCTTCAACACCAACTGTCCTAGTGCAAACTGTCTTGGTTTGACCCTTTTGTTGAAATCTCTGGATATTCTGTTCTGATAAAGCTGACTGTGACATACTGCGTTCATTCTTTTTCCATCTACAAGGGCCAACTGCTCATAGCGGCTCCTTATCTATTCTGCATCGCTGAGTTCGACTTCCTGTATGATCCTTAAAGAAGGGATCTCTACCTCGGCTGGGATGACAGCTTCGGTACCATAAACCATCATGTAGGGAGTTGCCTCGGTTGACGTGCGAACTGTAATGCGGTATCCCAACAAAGCAAAGGTTAGCTTCTCGTGCCATTGTTTGTGGTTTTCTACCATCTTCCTTAATATCTTCTTGATGTTTTTGTTGGCGGCTTCTACGGCTCCATTCATCTGAGGTCTATAGGCTGTGGAATTCTTGTGCTTGATTTTGAAAGTTTCACACATGGCTTTCATCAGATCACTGTTGAGATTGGCGGCATTATCAGTGACAATGGACTCGGGAACTCCAAATTGGCAAACAATACGATCCTTGACAAAGTCTGCAACGGCTTTCTTGGTTACAGCTTTGTAGGATGCAGCCTCTACCCATTTTGTGAAGTAGTCAATGGCCACTAGAATAAACATGTGCCTGATTGAAGCAGTGGGCTCGATCGAACCGATGACATCCATTCCCCATGCGACGAATGGCCAAGGCGAGCATGTTGCATTGAGCTCATTTGGCGGCACCTTTATCATATCAGCATGTACTTGACATTGGTAGCATTTTCGGACATACTGGACCCAATCTGTCTCCATGGTCATCCAAAAATAACCGGCCCTGAGTATCTTCTTGGTCAAGACAAAACCATTTATGTGCGGGCCGCAGGTCCCAGCATGTATCTCCTCAAGTAGCTTAGAAGCCTCTTTTGCGTCGACACATCTTAGGAATCCCAAATCAGGAGTCCTTCTGTACAAGTTTCCTCCGTTGTGGAAGAAGTGATTGGACAATCTCCGGACTGTGCGTTTTTGAGTATGGTTCGCATGCTCCGGGTATTCTCCTTTCGCCAAATATTCCTTGAAGTCATGAAACCAAGGTTTTCCATCCATTTCTTCTTCAACATAGGCACAATAAGCCGGCTGATTATGAATTTTCACTGGGATGGGATCAATGAAATTCTTATCTGGTTGCTGTATCATGGATGACAAAGTGGCCAATGCATCGGCAAACTCATTCTGAATTCTGGGCACATGCCAAAACTCTATCTTCGTGAACCTCTTTCTCAATTCCTATACACGGTGCAGATATGGCAATATCTTAGAATTCTTGGTGGCCCACTCTCCTTGTACCTGGTGCACAAGCAAATCTGAATCACCGATTACCAGCAGCTCTTGAATATTCATGTCGATTGCCATGTTGAGTCCTAGTATGCAGGCTTCATATTCTGCCATGTTGTTGGTGCGGGGAAATCTGAGTTTGACAGATACCGGATAATGTTGACCTGTTTCTGATACCAAAACCGCTCCAATGCCCACTCCTTTGAAATTTGCAGCTCCATCAAAGAACATCCTCCAACCGTCGTATGCTTCAGTAATGTCCTCTCCTACGAACGACACCTCTTCATTAGGAAAATACGTTTTTAAGGGTTCGTATTCTCCTCCCACAGGATTTTCAGCAAGATGGTCTGCCAATGCTTGTCCTTTGACCGCCTTTTGAGTTACATAGACGATATCGAACTCACTTAATAGTATTTGTCACTTGGATAACTTTCCGGTCGGCATGGGTTTCTGAAATATGTACTTCAAAGGGTTCATCCGGGATATAAGGTATGTAGTGTAGGCACAAAAGTAATGCCCCAATTTCTGAGTCGTCCAGGTCAAAGCACAACAAGTACGTTCCAGCAGAGAGTATTGTGCTTCATAAGGTGTGAATTTCTTACTCAAGTAGTATATGGCTTGCTCTTTTCTCCATGTCTCGTCATGTTGTTCCAGAACATATCCGAAGGCTCCATCTAATACAGATAGATAGAGTAGCAAAGGTCGACCTGGCTCTAGCGGGACCAAGACCGGCGGTGTGGACAGGTACTCCTTGATTTTGTCGAAAGCTTTCTGACAATCCTCGATCCAACTTGTTTCGGCATCTTTCCTCAGCATATTGAAGATGTGTTCACATATAATTGTGGACTGCGCTATGAAGTGACTGATATAGTTAAGACGTCCTAAGAAGCTCATCACGTCCTTTTTGCTCCTAGGTGGCGGTAACTCCTAAATAGCCTTAACCTTAGACGGGTCCAGCTCGATCCCTCGACGACTGACAATGAATTCCAGTAACTTTCCTACGGGAACCCCGAGTGCACACTTTGCGGGGTTCAGTTTTAAGTTGTACCTCCTTAACCTGTCAAAGAACTTTCTCAAGTCCGCTATGTGATCCGCGACCCTCTTGGATTTGATAATGACATCGTCCACATAAACCTCTATTTCTTTGTGTATCATATCATGGAAGATGGTTGTCATGGCTCTCATGTAAGTAGCCCCAACATTCTTTAGACCGAACGGCATCATCTTGTAGCAGTATACCCCCCATGGTGTAATAAAAGCTATTTTCTCTGCATCTTTTTCATCCATCCAGATCTAGTGATAACCCGCGTAGCAATCTACAAAGGATTGGAGTTCATGCTTGGCGCAATTGTCGATTAGGATGTGTATATTTGGCAGTGGAAAGTCGTCCTTGGGACTCGCTCTGTTTAAGTCTCGATAGTCAACACATACTCTAACCAGGTTGGGTATTCAACCACTCTGAGGACTTTGGCTTTGATCTGCTTAGTGACTTCCTCCTTGATTTTCAGGCTCATATCTGGTTTGAATTTCCTGAGTTTCTTCTTCACTGGCGGACACATGGGATTGGTAGGCAATTTGTGAGCCACTATGGACGTGCTCAAACCGGTCATATCATCATATGACCATGCAAAGATACCTTCATACTCCTTCAAGAAACAAATGTACTCCTCTCTCTTTGTCGGTGACAAGTGAATGCTGATGCGAGTCTCCTTGACGGTATCGGCGTCTCCCAAATTTACTTATTCGGTTTCGTCCAGGTTGGACGTAGGCTTATTCTCAAAGTTCTCAACCTCCCTGACAACTTCCTCAGGTATTTCATCGTCTTCATCCGAGTCACTATCCTTATATTGCGTTGCCTCATTACATGTCACAGTCACCGGTTCATCAGGAAAAGTAATAATAACAAGTAAAGTGTGGAAGATAATAATGAATAGTAAATAGCAATGCATTGATTAAAACTGAGAACACCCAAAACAAGTACGGCTCGATGAATCGAGCATTTATTTGAAACAAGTAAGTCTTTAAAAATAAAATTACTGAAAATCTTAGATGCCTAGAATGGCTATAGAAATAAAATTGAGTTGTTTGCCAAGCTACCCAGGAACTCGGCGGGGCCCGGGATGGTGTGGCAGTCCAGTTCCTGAGAACATCTCCCTTCTCCACAGTCCGAATGGTGAGGCCTTCATCCTCCTCCTCCTCAATTATTGCACTGCAGTCCATATCTTCGTCCTCCAGGAACAGATTTCTCAGCCTAGCTAATGCTTCTTCTTCTGCAGTTCCCCATATTGTATCAGCTTGGTGAAAAGTCTGACCCAGATGTGGCACTGGTTTCTCGAGAGGATAATAAGGTCCACGCCATAGAGGTGACCAGTCATCATACTCTTGCTATGTATATTGGTATCCGAGCCCGAAAGTAGTACCGTGATGTTTCAGCTGTATTGGTTTGGTGATGCCTTGGAGATTCGTCCCAAGCCCTTTGCCAGGTTCATGCCCAGACCATGCTAATATGCTCTCTATTTTGCTACTCCACCATTTGTCTTTCTCTACGGCATTGACATGTTCAATGTGATGATAGGTTTCCCCTCCTAACCTTCTTCTATTCCCTATAACCGGGATGGTTTGACTGGTGTAAATGGGGTTACTCCCGTCCCCATGAATGATCACCTCCTGATGGTTCCATTCGAACTTCACGGCCTGGTGTAGTGTGGAAGCCACAGACCCAGCGGCATGTATCCATGGTCGGCCCAACAGAAGGTTGTATGAAGCTGATATGTCAAGCACCTGGAATTCAACGTCGAACCAAGTTGGCCTCATCTGCAGACAAAGATCAATCTCCCCAATCGTGGCCCTTTGAGACCCATCGAAGGCTTTCACGTTCATGCTTCCTGCCCTTATTTCATGGAAACTTTTACCCAATCTTTTAAAGTATCCAACGGGCAAATGTTGAGGCTTGGACCTCCATCGATCAGAACTCTGGCAATGAATTTATCTTCAAATTGTACCGTGATATGCAATGCTCGGTTATGATTCAACCCTTCAGGCGGTAGCTCCTCCTCGTGGAAGATTATCTTATGACTTTCCCGCACCTGTCCTACCATGTTGGCCATCTCTTCGCAAGTGATATTGTTGGGCACGTAAGCTTCGCTCAACACCTTCATCAAAGCATTCTTGTGTGCGTTCGAATTTTGCAGCAGTGACAGGATGGATATCTGAGCTGGGGTTTTGTTCGAATGATCAATAACGGAGTACTCCCTTGCTTGTACTTTCCTCCAAAGGTCATCTGGTCCCGTTTCAATGACAGGCTGCTTGGTAGTGGCATCCTTACTTGGTCCCCCCAAGTGTTCAGGTATATAGATTCTTCCGGTCCTAGTCATTCCTCGCGCAGCGTCAGATTCCTCCATCTTTGTCTTTCCTTTTCGCCTAGCTTCGAAAATATAATCCCGGGGTATTGCTTTTGAATCAAAAGGAGGTGTGGTTGATACTGTCACTGCGAAAGGTGTGGCCACTTCTACTTCAAATGGAACAGGGGTGGCCGCAGGTGGAGCTACCTCTACCTCAAATGGAACCGATGTCGCTATCTTAACCTCGACTGGCGACTGCGTCTGTACTACAATTGGGGTGAGTGTGACTGCAAGTTTAAAGTCACCGCCTTCTCGAATAAGCCCGATTGACCCTTCAGGATCCCATTCTTCATCTATCTCTATAACATGTATTCCACCACCCCTATAATCCGGGAGAGGATTGTTGCGGACATTGGGTGCGGCTTCTTTTGCCTGTATGACCTTGTTGTCAATCAGTGTCTGAATTTTGTCTTTCAATGTTCGGCACTCATCGATGGTGTACCCTTTCATACCGGAGTGATGTGCACAGGTTTTGTTTGGGTTGACCCATTGGGATGGGTTCTCCACTGCTACAGCGGGAATAAGAGTAACGTAACCAGCAGCTTTTAACCTTTCATACAGCTGGTCGATGGGTTCCGCAATAGCGGTGTATTGCCTGGGTGGTTTGCGGTCAAAATTGGGTCGTGGTCTTGGGTAGTTTTGACGAGTTGGAGGTGACTGGAAATGAGATGGTTGGGAGTTATAGGTGTGATAGCCAGTGGCTGGTTGGGAATATCTGGGGGATGAGGGTTAATATGTAGGTGGAGGTATTTGGTATGTGGGTGGGGGTGTTTGATATGTGGGTGGAGGTGTTTGATATGTGAGTGGAGATTTTGGGCCCTGAGCCACCATTACTGCCCCAACTTCTTTCTTTTTCGATATGCCGCTTGATTGTAGTGCTTTGTTTGTAGCCTGTAGTGCCTCAAAGTTTGTTACCATCCCGCTTTTGATGCCTTCTTCGATCCTTTCACCAAGTTTGATGATGTCAGAGAACTTATCGTTTTCAATAACCATCAATCTTTCATAATATTGCGGACCCTGTGCTCTGATGAAGAACTTGTTCATTTGTTCCTCGTCCAAAGATGGTCTGACCTTGGTCGCTTCCGACCTTCATCGAGTAGCATACTCGCGGAAAGTCTCGGTGGGCTTCTTCTTGAGGTTTTGAATGTAAAAAACATCCGGTGCATTTTCTATGTTGAACCTGGATCGGTCCATGAAATGAGATGCCATACTCACCCAGTTGGACCATTTCTTAGGATCCTGGCTGATGTACCAGGACAAAGCATCTCCCGTAAGACTCCTCATAAAGAGTTTCATCCGGACCTTTTCATCCTTTCCGACCCCGACAAGCTTGTCACAATAGGTCCTCAGATGAACCCTAGGATCACCTGTACCGTCAAACATCTCGAACTTGGGAGGTTTGTAACCCTCTGGCAGTTCTACATCCGGCCGTATGCATAAGTTTTCATAATTCAAACCTTCTATCCCTTTGCCTCCTTCGACACCCTGAACCCGACTTGTTAATTTCTTGGGTTCTTCAGCCATGTTCTTGAGGAGCAGGTCCTTCACAGTGGATTCTGGTGTATAGGAGGTTGGTTGAGTGGAGTGAGGTACGGTTTCCACATATATAGGATTGTTTAGGTGAGTGCCTGGAATCTAGGTGTAGTGGTGATCATTGGTTGAGTTTTGAGTGTCAGGAATAGGCTGTGGTGTGTTCTGGGGAGTGTGATAAGTAGTGGTTGGTGGGTACTGGATTGGTTGATGGTGGTGTTGTGGCGGAGTTGGTATCGGTAAGGGATTGATATTTTGAGGTAGAGTTGCATATTGATGCGGTGCAGGAGGGTTTTGTGGGTGTTGGTTCAGTGTATTTTGGGGAGGTGCTAGGTTTTTGGTGTTTTGTTGGTTGACATCGGGGACATTCAGGGTGAGGGATAGGTTTGCTAAGTTGCGGACCTGCTCAACTTCTCCCTGTAGCTCTAGTATCTTTTGTTCCAACCGTAAAACCAAATCATTTGGTGTCGGAGTACTCCGGCCATCTGAAGTTTCTGCATTCTCTGCATTTTCCTTTCAAATACCACTCAAGTCGTCCATTTTATCCTTCCCTTTGCTTCTCGTATTACTTGGAGGAGGAGGAGGTGGAGGGCCTCTAGATCTGGTGTGATATGCTGATAATGCCAGTATGTGCGAACCAACCTTTTTTTGGGAGTGGGAATAATCAAAAAGAAAGAAAGAAAAATAAAAGGTAGCCAAGTCAGTAATGGTTCTGAAAAGAGTACTTGCAGTATTTAAACATGTATTGCAGAAAGATGAAATTCGCGTCCTAATTTGGGAGCCTCATTGTGCCCGAGGTAGGCCTAGCGACAAGTTGATTTGGAGAACTTAGATGCCAATAAATGCCTCATTTCATTAATATAAAAATTGATGAATCCCAAAACGACACTAAGATAATAAAGGTAAGTCACTATTGGCACTTGGCCTTATTACATTTAGGAAAGCGAATAAATCTAGCCTACTTGGTCCCAGAAGAACCTTCCCCAGATTCGATCTTCCTGACTCCATCATACAGGTTTCCCAACTCGCGCAGACCCAGCAGTAGGTAGGCTCTAGCCAAATGTCCTCCTTCGCTCCCTTCAGCATTCTGGCAATCCTCAATCCTCTTTATGATTTTGCCCTCCAGCTCCACTAAACCTCGCTCCAGGTACTCCAACCTTCTGTTGGAAGTGACAGCCATTTCCTTCCATTCGTTGATTAGCCTCATATTTGTCTCATGTATTTCCCGGTGCTCATTCTCGGAGTCGTGGACCCTCTTGCGCAGTCTGTTGTATTTGACTTGAGCCTCAGCATCTTCATCTATGATCCTATTCCCTCGACCGGCTCTTGGCCTCACCATCCCCTTTAGGTTGTCTTCTAACCATGTTGGGTAGAGAGGTTCACACCCAGTATGATACCTGTCTGGCTCAATGGTGTCATTTTCCACAACGATCTTGCAGTGCCACATATGCTGAGCTTGGCACTTGTAAGGGACGTCGTCGTCCTGAAAGTCTGCTCCGAAGTGACTCATCTTGGCAACCCTTGGTACAACCTGCTTCTTGCCCGCTTGCCTTATAACTCGGATAGGGACATAAGGGTATATTCCCCTTAACCCAATCGACACTAAGTGTGGAGCGTCCCTGGATCTGATGATGAACTCGTTTGTTGGGAACCATTCAAACATCCATTGCACTTGTTCCTCGGTCAGATTGTCGAAGAACTCTACCCACTCTTTGACACTTTCCGGCTGAGCAAACCTGTTCGGAATGTAAGTCATCCGCTTGGGGTGATGGAAGGCAATATGGTCGTTCCGAGCCCTTCGCGGAAGTTCTTTGCGATACTGGCCCCTTTGAAGATGTTCCAATAACCATAACTACAGCAACATGTTACAACCCTTGAAATGCTTGATCCCCCTTTGACAGCGCTCCAGAGCCCTGTAGATGTCGGCTATGATCATGGGGACTATAGTGTATGTTTGTCCATTGATCCCTTCCATCATAGTCTTGGCGACCATGGCCAATCTAGTATGGATTCTTCCCCTTTTCATCGGGAACACTATCAGGCCCAAGAAGTACACGATGAACACGAACACTCTGCGGTGGATGTGTCCCAGAGAAGTGATAGAAAGCTCGTCATAGAAGGTACGGTAGGACTTTCTATGGCCATATCTCTCACACATGTATTCGAAGGGTATGTAGGATTTCTTCAGGCATTCCAAGTCAACATTTTTCTTCAGCCCCATCATCTTTAGGAACCCTTTACCAGTACGGTTCTCTGGTACCAACAACCCAGGTCTATCCCAAGTCAGTCCCACAAGTCCCCCAATTTCTTCTAAGAGTGGTGTCATTTCCATATCCCCGAAATGGAACACAACCCTTTCACTATCCCAGAACAAAGTTGCAGCCTCGATCATCATATTGTTTGGCTGAACGTCTAGCAGAGAAGGTAAATTTCCCAAATGCTTTCTCATGTGTTTCTTGTCACTTGAGGAAAGGTCCTCCTACTAATCTAGTAGCAATGGTGGAATGTTGCTGACCATGCCAAATATGGGGACTTCGTGCCTCATTTTCTGTAAAACAAAAATGTTAGGTCCTTTTCCCCCCACTAGACTCGACTATTTGTACATTCATGATTAGCATATTGGCATTTAGTTCTCCAAATTAATGCACAAAATGTGGTTATGTCCGTTGGGATTATGGAAACCCCGACGGACTTTGGATAAGGCTCATCTTAAAGGATCATTATGTGGACAACATATTAATCCGACTACGTTTGACCATGATGCATGCACAATTACAATAAGAGTAAGGTTACTATGGGGGTTTAGACTGGTACCTCAAGCAGACAACTTGAGGGGGAAAGGCACGGAACCGTCGACTGCACCACTGATCGACTAGTTTTACCGCAAATAAGCCTTTCCGAATTTAAGGGTAATAAATTGGAAGAGCGCAACCTCTCATCAAGTGTTGCTATAGGATTTGATATGCACGAGTGGAATATGATGTGGAGCATGATTTATGCAACAATAAATAGCATGTTGTCAAGTATTTGCACGTTAAAAAACGGTAAATGCAGTATTTAAATAATTGAAAGACAGTTACGGAGAAAGAAAACAAAGAGATAAATCGGTTTCAGGAAATGAAGGAAATCATAAATAAACAGTTAAATCCAAATATGGGGGAGGGTGCACGGGATAAAGCATGTTTAAGACTAATTCAAAAAATAAGTTCGTTATGGTAAGAGCCTAAAATATTCCCCAACAGAGTCGCCATGCTGTCGCGCCCCATTTTTCCTTCGCGGGGAAGTCTGGGTTTCGACATTCATGGGGGAACAACTCGTTTCCTTTTGGGAATTGGGTGTTTGGAGAGTGGCCACCAAACGGATTAAGGTGTGTTAGGGCACCTAGAACAATTAACTCATGTAACCAGTTTGCATTACCAGAGATTAGGGTAAGGGCTCGAAATAACCTTGAGGGGAAGGTGTTAGGCACCCCTCGGGGTCCACAACGGTGGGTCCCGGCCGAACTATGTGAATTAGTCAATTAATAAGTAAGAAGTCTCAGCACACATTTGCAAATAAAGGTAGTTTACACAGTCTAAATACATATATGATCAATGAGGTTTAGATGGTCCAATGCACATATATGAAAGTAAAAGAGGTTTAGATAGTTTAACCACATATATGTAAAGAAAAAGAAGTTTAGACAGTTTAAACACATGTGAATTGGGAAAGGGAAGTCCTAAGTTAATTAGCCTATAGGATCAATCTGTGCAATGCCCGGTAATCCTCCTCAACTAGAGCGGCTACACGTGACATTAGCGCGCAGGTCTTCATATCCTTTTACTACCCATTACCCCCCTAGTGGTTATAACCGAGTTTAATTAAAGAACTCTAAGCGTGCTTTACCCTTCCCTTCCTTGTGGTCTCGGAGGAGTTTAGGACCTCTATACTTAGGTAGTTCTAGACAATCTTAAGGTGTTTAAAAGGCAAAAGTCTAGGCGACAACAAATAACACATAGGATTGTCAATTAAGCAAGCAGATAAAAGGCTCATATTTACCTCCACATATACATAGGCAAATAAGCAGCACGTCTTAAACAACTGATTTTTTTAAAGAAATTCAGAAAACCTAGGAACATGATATCTAGATGAACACTACAGAACAGAACGTGCAGTATTTGTTTTAAGGGAAGTGGCAGAATCCTAACCGGTTTGCCTACTGGTTTTATAGCCTGTTAAGCCTGGACAATTTCACACATAAACAGAACCTGATTTCATAGTTATCTAACGGCCTAAGGCTTGCATAGGCGTGTATATGCAGTCATAATCTGGGAACCACTTATACAATTTGAAGTTCTTTCATCCTATAGACATGCTGATCTAAGTGATAAATATATAGCAGGTGATTCTATACTGATTCATACCAGAATATGGTACCTATGTGTGGGGCTGTTTTAGCCTACTTATTTTGGCGACATGTTTCAAAGCAGATATACATGCAGTCCTAAAATAGGATCTCTAATGCACATGGAGAAGGTTATTTTATTTTAAACAGTATTAGTAACCTAATGGCAGGATTTCTAAGTGATAGCGACTTATGCAGAATCAGAAGTGAAATGATGAACTATAACATGTGATATGCAGAAGCAGTAAATATGATTGTCCTAAGTCAAGATATCTAATGCACGAATTTTGCATGATTTAATGCGAGTAAGCATAGCAATCCCAAAGCATGGTATCTAATGTGTCATACAAACCTAAAACATGATTTCTACAGAAACTCATCATAATGTAAAACCTAAAATATGGTTTCTACCCAATTTACCCCACAGAATCATATAGCTACCCTCCCCTTTTTACTAGTTACCCCAATATCTGTTTACAAAGGATTATTACAAACCAGGATTTAGTAAATTACATCAATGAGAAGTAAACTTATACTATAGAGAGCCTGAAGCAGGCCCAAAATAAACCTGGGAGTACCAGGCCTTCCGAGTAGTCTCAAATGCCCAGAAATCTAATAGCCAACAAGTGTCCAGGTGTGTCAAAGTTCCCTAAGGACCTCAAGGATCCCGGGCAGTGCTCACACCAAGACTTTCTCAAATAGGGACTGGTTATGTGCAATGTGGAAGGACCTCCCTAGTATGCCAGAGTTCAGAGAGATCTCAAGGATCCCTAAGCAGTACACATACCAGACGGGCAGAACTTAATAATCTAAGAGTAAAGTGAGAGTGTTTGACATAGTTTCAAAAATTTAGTGAAAACAGTATAGAGATGACTCTAAGAGTGAAAAGGTTTTCTGAAATAGAAACTAGTTTGGTAGTGAAAAAACAGTTTGAGAAGAGTACCAAAACACTTTTGAAAACAGCAAACAATCAATTGATCATAAAACATCCAGATTCAGAAACACTTAACAAACAGATCTCACATCAGGGTAAAGGGATTGGGGACACATAGAATTTACATTTTTAAAGAGAACACATGACAGGGCTCGGGGAGGCATATAGTCAACAAAAATGCATAGAACATTTAGAAACTTATAGAATTACAAGTTAATCATGACGGTAGGTAATAGAGCCGTGTTGAAGGCAAAAAAACACTGGACAGAATCAAACACACAACTAGAGTCAGTCGAATGCCTTAGAGATTAGGTAACTAACATGATTTCCTCAGGGAAGGAGAATAGACAGGGGTGAATAGACATGCTGGACAAACATCAAATAGACAACTATAGTTTGTACATGCTAATTACATATTGAACAAAGCAGGATGAGACATGCTAAGTAAGGCAGTAAACAAGAACTGGAGTTGAATCTATAAACACATAGAGTTTAGGTTTCAAAATTTAACTGAGACATTCCAGCCAAGTAAGAGAAATGCAGAATATGAAAGAAACAGGTGCAATTCCACTATCTAGCCTTGGCTTTCAGCCGGCTAGACCCACAATAGCACAAGTAGCAAAGAAGGAGAAGAGTTTGAATGTATGTGTGTGTTATGAACTGATGTTCGGATCTTTGTTTTAAGAAGTAAAACAGAGGAGTTTATATAGTAGTTCAAGAGTAGAGCAAATAAGGTAAAGGAATCAATAATCAACAATTAAGGGATCTCAGAATTCAATCATACAAAGAGTTCAGCATAGTCTTCCCTTAATTAAGGGCAATTAGCCAACGGTAATGACAGGATTAATTAAGGCAAGAGGTTCAAATCAAACCAAATAAAGGAGTAAAATAATCAGGAGTCTAATTAAGGAAAGAATCAGGTAAAGAATCAGTAAATATACAACAATCAAATTAGGCAAGAACGATTAATTAAGGTCGTAATCATAGAAACAGGCAAGACTTAGGAGTACAAAATTCTTAACAGAGCAAATCAATCAACCAGATTAACAACAATTCTGGAAAGAATATATCGATTCCCATAAATAAAGTAGACTAAGTAAAACTTTATAAACACAGAGAAGTTAACCAGAAAATTGATTCAAAAACCCTAATAGAGATTACTTGGGGCAAAAATAACAGAGCAATGCGTTGACAAAGAAAACCGTGTAGGTCAAAGATACAGAGTGAATCAATACAACTGGTAACATTGAAAAACTCATAATCGAAGCAAAAAATCAGAAAATCAGAGTTTTAATCATGAATCAACTAGGGCTTATGCAACTTAGCATAAATCAGCCAAGAAAACTTAAGAACAAACGATTAAGCATTCGAAAATCATAAAACCCTTGAGAAAATGACTTAGGGTAAACCCTAGTTTAGGAAAAACGGGAAATCAGTCGAAAACCAAAAAAATTTCAAGAAAAACATGTGAGATATGTTCGATTCATCTCAGATCTATACAGATCTGAGAAGATCGGAGATAAAAAATTAGGGTTCTCTAGAAAGCATGATAGAGACGAGAACATAGGCCTAGAAAATCATGGATCCATAGCAAAATAAGAGAGGTTTTTTACTCATGGTCGAGCAAACTGCCTGAAACAGGCAAAGAAATTGAAGGTGCAAACCAGACCGCCTAGGTCCCTTGAGATCTTCTCAAGGATCTAAGAAACTGATGAACAGGAGGCCAGTATAGGCCTGAGATGACAAAGAAACATCATAGAACGGAGGGCTAAGCCGGTGACGGTGCTTGAGGATTAGGGTTTGGGTCTCAGAGAGAACGGAGAGGAGAGGATTCGAGGGCGGCTGTATGGAGAAAATGATTTAGGGTTAGGGGTCATTAGGAATAAAAAAGGAAAGGAGGAACGATGGCAGTTGATCTCTGTGATCAACGGCCAGGATTAGAGGGGTTTGGGGCCGGGTAAAGGTCTCTAGATTTGGGCTGGGGTGGATTTGGGCCTAGTCTTAGTGGGTTAGGTCCGAAGATTAGAGAAATTAAAAGGCTATTTGTTAAATACCCAATTGATAAAAAATATTTTATAAAAATAATTAACAATGAGAAAAAATAATTTTCATGTACAAAGGTGCTTTAAAATAATTATTCAATATTTTAAAAATATAATGGACCAATTTCTGGTAAGATAAGCAGTGATGTATGCATGGGCTATAATTGCAAAATTATTGCAACTGTAACCAAAAGGTGTAAATCTAGCCATTTCTGAAATAATTTAAACTTAATATGGCTATAAATAACAAAATTAAATCAATGAAATGTTATAGAGCTACTTGTGATGCAATTTTGTAATCATTTATATAAAGAAAATATTAGAATAAATTAATTTAAAATATAGAAATTATGAAAAAATATCAATTGATGCTAATGCATAGTTTTGAAAGTATATATGCATTTTAAAATATTATAGGAAAAAATTGGGTATCAACAATAGGAAGAAAAATAGGACAGCGGGAGACTAAAAGAGAGATACGTGGTTACCAATTATTCCTTATTAAAATAATCTTTATTTATAACTAATTTATATATTAAATTATTAAGTTAAACCTCTCTAGTATGAGTAAATAACTTTAGAGCCTAATTACCATATATAAATATAATTTGTTAATTACCATTCATAACTATTGTTCAATTGTTACAAGCTTGTATCACTTGTATTCATTCGCTCTAAATGGTTGTATCAACGCATTCAACATACTAAAATACAGTGATACATATAGTTTCTGTATCACTGCATGTGGCTCCATACACTATATTTACCTTGCTATAAAATACAAAGAGTAACTACGAATTATAATTATTTTAAAGTATATTTATGTATGCTAAATGTAGTGTATAAGCTGGTTACACCATATAAATTTTCCTTTATAATATAGTACATCTAGGTAAAAAAATCTTTTATGAAGATATGGTCTTTTAGTTACGGAGTTTGGCATGGCATGACAATTAGGTCCAACAATTGAAGAAGCCTACATTTTAGCATTTGGCATACAGTAGCCTAAAGTTATTCTCTCTCTTCTAGTGGTTCAACCACCATCCTAAAAATAAGCTCCATCAATTTTTTTTTAAAATAGAAAGATATATTTAAAACCCTCTCTCTCTCTTCTCTCATAGCAGCCATCATCCTAGAAATTAGGTTCCATCTCCTTCAATAAGATTCGAAAAATCTTCTTAATTTTTCTATATCTGTTATCCAAATATCTACAACACATTAATGATTGTATTATTTGTATACCACATTGCATAACGAAATAATAATTTGTATATCAAAAACTAATTAACTTTTATTTTTTTTGTATAACATGTTTCAGATTGAAAAGTCAAGTTTCAAGACGACTCCACCTGTATATACCCCATTGTATCCCATGTATATCTTCATGTACATTAATGATATCTCATGTATATAAGTGTACATCCATAAAAAAAAATCTGTGTTATATACACGATATATAATGTGATATCAAAAATTTATTTTTCTTCTCTACATATCTCAGTGTATAACACATAATTTCTTATATAGAGAGAGAGAACATTGATATAAAAAATGGGAATTGGAACTATTTTAATAATTAAAAAATTAAAAAGAAAAGAGGAAAGAAAAAAGCGATGAGGATGAATCTACCCATTAACATCATGAATTAGCCGTGTGACACGCCAGTCCATTTGGTGAAGTCGTAGTCCAAAAAGATCTAAAGTGATTGCTAAGATTGTAAATCACATATGTTTTGGTGTAATATTCGGTTTGTGAGAATAGAACTGCAAGTTAGAATAACACAACTAAATCTGGGAGGCAGGAAATTAATTATTTCAAAATAAAATATGTTTTTTGACAAATGAAAAAGGAAAGGAAGAAGAGATCTCCCAACTGGCCAAACGTCTCTTTCTTTCTTTAATTTCTACGCATCTGTACAAAATGATAAAAAGCAAATGCACTAAATTACACATCGGAAAGAGAGAGAGAGGAAGAGGGAGAACATTGAGATACAATGCCAAGTATTTTGGGCTTTCTTTGCCGAGCATAATTTTAGGGAAATTTACACAAATATTCCAAATAAGTCTCAAGTAGATATTTTCTCTTTTTGATTGTTAAGGTATAAGGCGTCAATCTAATACATAATTGGACCATGTGAATTTTCGTAAGTGGTCACGTGAATTTTATTTATTTATTTTCACTTCATTTCATAGTTCTGGTTTTGGAAATTTCGGATTATTGAAATTTTTTTAGATAAAAGAACAATAATGAACAAGCCGATTGTAATTCGGAAAAATATGTTGCACTTTTAATATTTGTGTTCAAGCAAATTATTTGTAAGCCTAGTTTATTTCTCTGAAAATATTAATGTTTATTCGTATATTTCTTTTTGTATGTCAACCCATGGGAAGCAAATATGAATATTCCACAAAGCAAACTTGGATCAAAGTTCAATTGTAAAAATATTTATTTAATTGATTCATGTACGACACATACAATATTCAAAGAGAAGGAATATTTCTCTCATTTAAGTATGTGTAAGGCAGATGTTACTACAATTTCTGGTAGTAGTAAATTAATTGAAGGCTCTGGAAGAGCTACTATAACTCTGCCTAAGGGAACAATACTTATCATAGAGAATGCAATGTTCTCCTCCAAGTCAAAGAGGAACTTGTTGAGTTTTAAAGATATCCGCCAAAATGGATATCATATTGAGACAATAGATGAGAATAATCTTGAATATCTCATCATTACCAAGAATGTCTCTGGCCAAAAGAGGGTTATTGAGAAGTTCTCATCTTTATCTTGTGGCCTGTATTGGACAAGAATTAGTGCAATTGAGGCACATTCTATTGTAAACCAAAAGGTTACTGATTCCAATACTTTTGTACTTTGGCATGATCGATTGGGACACCCTAGATCAATTATGATGAGACGAATTATAGAAAACTCAAATGGGCACCCATTAAAGAATTTTAAGATCCTTTTAAATAATGAATTTTCGTGCACTTCTTGTTATCAAGGCAAGTTAATTATAAGACCATCACCAACAAAGGTTGGGATTGAGTCCCCTGCGTTTTTAGAACGTATACAAGGGGACATTTGTGGACCTATTCACCCACCTAGTGGGTCGTTTAGATATTTCATGGTCTTAATAGATGCATCTTCTAGATGGTCTCATGTGTGCCTATTGTCATCACGCAACCTCGCATTTGCAAAATTAATGGCACAAATAATTCGATTACGGGCACAATTTCCCGATAATCCAATTAAGTCTATTAGACTTGATAATGCTGCTGAGTTTTCATCCCAAGCATTTAATGATTATTGCTTATCAATCGGGGTAAAAGTGGAACATCCTGTAGCTCATGTTCACACTCAAAATGATCTTGCAGAGTCTTTAATTAAACGTCTGCAATTGATAGCAAGACTATTACTCATGAAAACGAGGCTGCCCACTTCTGTTTGGGGTCACGCCATTTTGCATGCAGCAACGCTAGTTCGTCTCAGACTGACAAATTATCATAAATATTCCCCATTGCAATTAGTTTTGGGTCATGAACCTAATATATCCCATTTAAGAATTTTTGGATGCACAGTATATGTGCCTGTAGCACCGCCATATCGCACCAAAATGGGTCCCCAAAGAAGGTTAGGAATATATGTTGGGTTTGAATCGCCCTCCATTATTCGCTACCTCGAAACATTAACGGGAGATTTGTTTACTGCACGATTTGCAGACTGTCGATTCGATGAGACACTTTTCCCAAAATTAGGGGGAGAAAATGGTAAAACCAAACAGGAAATTTTGTGAAAAAATCCATCATTATCTCATCTTGATCCACGTGCCTCTATTTATGAAAAAGAGGTGCAAAAGATTATTCATTTGCAGAGAATAGCAAATCAAATGCCAGATGCATTTACGGATATGAAAAGGATAACAAAATCATATATCCCTACGGAGAATGTTCCAATCCGTATTGATGTCCCTATTGGACAATCTTCTAGTATCATAGCTAATGAGTCAAAAGCACGCCTAAAACATGGCAGACCATTAGGTTCCAAAGATCGAAATCCTAGAAAAAGGAAAACAAATGATCAAAATGACACTACGAAAGAATCTCATGAAGAAATCCACGATTTAATAAATTTTGAGATTCATGAGGAATCCACTGAGCCCGAGGCTCAAGAAAATAAGGAACTATCAATAAATCCAATCGATATTGAGACAAATTTGAATCGAGTGGATATAATAGTGGATTATGTCTTTGCATATAATGTTGCATCTAGCATTATGCAAGAAAGTGAGAAATCTTGAACCTCAATCTGTTGGAGAATGTCGACAAAGACTTGATCGGCCAAAATGGCAAGAAGCAATCCAATCAGAGTTGAATTCACTTGCAAAACGTGAAGTTTTTGGGCCTGTAGTCCAAACACCTAATGGTGTTAAGCCTGTTGGCTATAAATGGGTCTTTGTACGCAAGAGAAATGAGAAAAATGAGGTACAAAGATATAAGGCACGCCTTGTTGCACAAGGATTTTCACAAAGGCCTGGTGTCGATTATGAAGAGACATATTCACCCGTTATGGATGCTATAACTTTCCGTTATCTCATTAGTTTTGCTGTCCATGAAAAGCTTGACATGCATTTAATGGATGTGGTTACCGCCTACGTTTATGGCTCACTTGATAATGAGATATACATGAAAATTCCCGATGGATTTAAAATGCCAAACGCACATAATTCAAAGTCCCGGGAAATATTTTCAATCAAATTGCAAAGATCTCTGTATGGTCTAAAGCAATCAGGACGAATGTGGTATAATCGTCTTAGTGAGTATTTATTAAAGGAAGACTATATAAATGATGCCATTTGCCCATGTGTTTTTATAAAGAAAAGAACATCGGATTTTATTGTACTTGCCGTATATGTTGATGACATAAACCTTATTGGAACTCCTATAGAACTCCAAAAGGCAATTGATTATTTAAAGAAGGAATTCAAGATGAAAGATCTCGGAAAGACAAAATTATGTCTTGGTTTGCAAATTGAACATTTGGCAAACGGAATATTTATTCATCAATCTACCTACATAGAAAAGGTATTGAAGCGGTTTTACATGGATGGAGCACATCCATTAAGTACTCTGATGGTTGTTCGATCACTTGATGTGAATAAGGATCCATTCTGACCTCAAGAAGAGAATGAAGAGCTACTTGGTCCTGAAGTACCATATCTTAGTGCAATTGGTGCACTAATATATCTTGCTAACACTACAAGGCCTGACATAACTTTTTCAGTTAATGTCTTAGCAAGATATAGTTCTGCTCCTACAAGGAGACATT
This sequence comes from Nicotiana attenuata, assembly GCF_001879085.1. NCBI lineage: Eukaryota > Viridiplantae > Streptophyta > Magnoliopsida > Solanales > Solanaceae > Nicotiana > Nicotiana attenuata. Next base: position 109,419 of record NW_017673500.1, on the reverse strand, counting down.
GGAATGGAATCAAACACATATTGCGGTATCTAAAAGGGACTACCGATATGGGCTTATTTTATGGCAATAATTGTAGTCTTGATCTTGTTGGTTATGCCGATGCTGGATATTTATCCGACCCACACAAGGCTCGATCTCAAACAGGTTATGTGTTTACCTGTGGAGGCACTGCCATATCTTGGCGATCGACTAAGCAATCAATTGTTGCTACTTCATCTAATCATGCTGAGATAATTGCTATTCATGAAGCAAGTCGAGAATGTGTGTGGTTGAGGTCTATAATACATCTTATTCGAGACAAATATGGTTTGAAGTGTGACAAACTACCCACAATTTTGTATGAAGACAATGCAGCATGCATAGCCCAATTGAAGGGAGGATTCATAAAAGGAGATAGGACAAAGCACATTTCACCAAAGTTATTTTTCACACATGATCTTCAAAAGAATGGTGATATTAATGTGCAACAAATTCGTTCAAGTGATAATATGGCTGATTTGTTCACCAAGTCTCTACCGACGTCAACCTTCAAGAAGCTAGTATACAAGATTGGTATGCGAAGGCTCAAGGATGTGAATTGATGCTCTCATCAGGGGGAGTTAATGCGCGTTGCACTCTTTTTCCCTTACAAGGTTTTGTCCCACTGGGTTTTTCTAGCAAGGTTTTTAACGAGGCAACCAAAAGGCGTATTTCTAAACATGTGTACTCTTTTTCCTTCTCTAGAATTTTTTTCCCACTGGGTTTTATTTTAGTTAAGGTTTTAACGAGGCACATTATCTATTGAATAGACATTCAAGGGGGAGTGTTATAAATAGAATTTTATTTATGGTGAATGTCTATATTTAGAGAGATTCTAGGATTTATTACTTGGTGGCTAAGTCACCCTATCCCTATAATAAGAGGGTTCTATTCTATTGTAATTCATCCCAAATCAATAATAATTCTCTCCCTCTACTTTTCTCTGCACTACTCTTCTTCTTCTTTTATTATTTTATAACATAGTCATTAATCATAGACTTATCAAAACTAGCCAAGTACATATAAAAATTAAAAGACCAAATAAATAAGGTTCTTTATCTCAAAGAATCATATGCAAAAATAACCTTCCATATTTTTAAGCGTGATTAGCAACATTAGATGCAAGACGGAAAGGAAAGTTCATGGATGAGCTAGCAAATAAGGTGATGAAATACAAAAAAAAAAAAAAATACAATATTCCAAAAATCTAAGCAAAGAAGAACTTTTTCAATGGGTATATTTGAAATTCATTGAAAACATATAGATAAGTCAATATACAAAATTTGAGGAAAATTGGAGGTGATTTGGACTGGATTTGTATCAAAATTCGTAATTAAATTGAGTTAAAAAAAATTCTTCTGCAATACATGTATCAAACATGTATCATGCATGTATCTCACACATAGGTATACATGGATATACATGTGATACACAATTGATATAAATAACATACATATGTGATACACAAATGAAACACAGTGTGATACACATATCATTTTTTTTCATGTACAGTTTTTACTTCGAATCTTCAATTCAAACCACCTCAAAACTTCACCAAATCATCCCAAAACTGAAATTCAAGCTCCTCGAGATGTACCCAATCTATTATAATAACATCCACTCAAAAGAAAGAAAAAAATTAACCTTTTATTGCTACAAATAGCTAATTGGCTAATATTAGTAACATTTGACTAATATTAGTAATATTTATAAACTGACTAATTTTTGTAATGAGCTACTTATAAATGGACATAGATGGTAGTTTCCCTAATTTGAGGCAAAAAATTTGCCAATTCTTATTGGGGGAAGTTACATGATATACCCATTTGTAAAACTCACTTTCATGATATACCTATGTTTTGAAATTACATCAAATATTCCAAAAATATTACACGCTATACCTCCACATATTCTAAAATATATCATAATATTCTACTTTGGAATAAAATCCAGACCTACCTTACCACAATATTCTAAATTGGTATACAATATTCTAACTAAATAGATCATAATATTTTAATTTATAATACAATATTCAAATTAAACATACCACAATATTCTAATATGAAAAACACAAACCTAGCCTAACACAATATTCTAATGAAGATTACAATATCCAAACTAAGCATACCATAATATTCTAATTTGAAATATAATACTCAAACTAAATATGCCACAATATTCTAATTTGAAAAATCCGAACCTAGCTTACCATAATTAATATTCTAATAAAGCGTACAATACCCAAACCAAATATGCCACATTATTCAAATGAAGAATACAATATTTAAATAAAATATACTATAATATTCTAATTTTGAATGCATTATTCAAATTATAAAACCAAAATATTCTCATTTGGAATACAGTATCCAAATAGAATTTATCATAATATTCTAATTTGTAGTACGGTATTCAAACCAAACACACTACAGTATTCTAATTTGGAATACAATATTCTAACAAAACATACTGCAGTATTCTAAGTTGGAATACAATATTCAAGCCAAATATACTATAATATTGTGGTTTGGAATACAGTATCCAAACAAATCATAGGATAATTTTTAATTTGGAATGCAATATTCAAACTAAACATGCAACAATATTCTAATTTGGAATACAATATCCAAACCAAATATATTATAACATTCTAATTTGGAATACACACTATTATATTTTAGAATATAGTAGATGTTTACCATGAAAATGGTAATAACAATTAAATTTGATTGTGAGGTTCTAAAAATACGTGATCTATTTTTATGCTAGTTGTTAAGAGATGGATGCTAAGTAAAAGGTTGGAAATCAGGATTATAGCTTAAAAACGGTATGATAGTCGAACCGAACGGTTGAGATCGGGGGTCTCGAGTCGTCGATTGTGAGGCCTCCGGGTCGAGCCGGACGGCCGATTCGGGGCAATCGAGAGGGGGATAACAGTTACGAGAGCTATGATGATGGCCCTTTATGATCAATAATAAGCAATAAATGAAGAACAATAAATAGAACACAATGAATGTGAGCAATAAATGGAAGTAGAAGCTTAAGAGAATATGTTAGAGAGCAGAGAGTATGTTCTTGTGTATTTAGTATTGAGCAACAGGCGTGTATAAATGACAAGGGTTCCCCTTTATATATGAGGGAAAACCCCAACATAGTACAAATACTTTATTACAAAGATACGGAGATGGGACAGCTAGCTGACGCTATGATTCAGGTCTGAACTTAGCCCACCAGACTTTTGTCAGCTCTAGTTATATGCCTTGGAAACTTCCCACTGTTCTGCCACAACCGTTGACTTGCGCTGCCTCGAGGTTGGACACCGATGGCCCCTCGGGATAAATCTCGATCGCAGTCTCGGGCCTTTGTAAACCTTGATCACGAGGCATTGTAATGGCTGAAAATTAGACCCTCCGATTTTACCGTATACAGATAGTCCCCGCGTTTCTTAGAGTGTAAGGATAAGAAACGACTTTGATACCCATCTCTTCAGACTTTCCGTGATGATGTCATGCTTATGACGTAGGCCTTTGCGATAACTGAGGCATCCTGTCGATTCATCTTTTCAGTGTAATTCAATATGCTGCCGATTCTTATTCCGGGTCTGGATTGGATTGATAAACTCGGGCCGTCGGGACCCCTGACTTCGAGTTGAATAAGAGTAAGGCTTCGAACTTTCGGAACGAAACTTAGCTCTTTAAACCCCGCGATACCTCTCGAGAGGGAGTTTGCTTGGGTGTCTGAGAGTAGAGATAGCTTGATCAGAGGACAAAAGATAGCCCTAAGGCTTTATCGGTAGCCTTCGAGCGGGAGTTGGCTCGAGCTTAGGTAATTCGAGGCCCGGAGAATTGGGTAGACGATCCGCACTCGCAATAGCTGAAATTCTCGAAGTATAGTGGCCACCCCGAGGTCAAGATTATATATGAGCGGCTCATTTTAGAGCTTAATTTCTTCTTGGAAAGGTCCTCGTGATCGGGTACCATCTCGGGATTTTCAGTGACATTAATGGCTTCTTGGATCCTGTCTTCTTTTGATGGAGGTCCTCGAGATCGGGTACCATCTCGGGACTTATAATGATATTAATGGCTTCTTGGAGCCTGTCTTATTTTGATGGAGGCCCTCGAGATCGGGTACCATCTCGGGACTTGTAATGATATTAATGGCTTCTTAGGGCCTATCTTCTTTTGGTGGAGGTCCTCGAGATCGGGTACCATCTCGGGACTTATAATGATATTAATGGCTTCTTGGAGCTTGTCTTCTTTTGACGGAGGTCCTTCATCATTTCAGTATTGACACTCTTACCCAAATTTTCGCGCCAACTCTTGAGTTTTACCGTAGTTATGACTACTACATCAGGATCCGTCCAGCAAGGGGGAGAGAGTTCCGCCTCCGGTTATCGCCTTGTTGGCGGAGCGCCGTCGATGCCAAGCGGGCCTGCCTCGGGGTGTTTTGCTTTGAAAGGGAACTTCTCGTCAGAAAGGTCTCCCGATGCTCAGAGTCAGCGGGAGCATACCTTGAAGTTTACTTCTTTGGCAGGAGATGGACACCTTGAGTCGGTGAGGAAAGACTGTGGATGGGGGAAAAGGTAGTATTGCTGATACCTTCCCGGGGAGAGAGCATCACGGACTGTGTCGAGGGTTTTTTGTATATGTCCACGTATCCTTTTACACTGGGCCCCCTTGATAGTGTTGTGCTTGACTTCTATCGAAAGTATCAGGTTACCTTGGCGCAGATTCACCCGTCATTTGGGCGGATAGTGTTGATGATGAGGTTCTTCGCGGAGAAGGCAGGGCTTGAATTCACGCTCAGTCATCTTATCAGGATGTACTGGCCTCTTCACCATTGAGGTCTGCTAACCATACGATACCGGTCGACCATGCCTTTCGTTGTTAATGATGAAGAAAACGTAGATCGGGAGTGGATGAGCCGATTCGTCCGAGTATGGACTGTTGATATTATCCACATGGAGTTCATGCCATTCCCTGAGGAATGGAATTCTACACGTAAGTGGTACACTCGTGCCTCCGTAGTTATTTAATTATGGTGAAGGTGGGTTCCATGAATGCGCCTTCCTTTCCTCTTCTACAGCAATTTCATGGATGCCGTGCGAGGTCCCTTGTCACGCCCCAAAATTCGAGGAGCGAGACCGGCGCTCAACCGAGTGAACCCGACTGAGCAAGCTTGTTAGGTTTCATTCTACCCAAACTAATTCATGAATAAATAGGAGATGGACTCCATTAATCAAATTCTATAAACATGTCATTAACGATTTCCATTTGATTTTCATTAGCAACTTCATTCACAATTTTGAAGACATTACAAGTTTTATACATCATCGCCAAACATCAATATTTCTATTTTAATTCCAATACCCGACACTACCCACAACCTGTCTACGGAGCCTCTAAATACAACTGAAGAATAATATAGAAATGCCAGCAACAAGGCTCCGGCTATACCTCAAATACAAAGTACATGATTAACAGATGAAACAGGACCCCGAAATGAAGTGGGGCTCACCAAGTCAGCTGAAAGGATGATGCGGCACTAGCTGCGACCAATACTGCTTGTTATAGAAACACCTACATCCATTTAAAGACGTAGCTCCCCCGGCAAAAGGGACGTTAGTGCCATCGAATAGCACTAGTATGTATAACTAAACACCATCTAGTTAGAAAGAACTTTCATACAAAGATAAGGAAATAACAAGTATAACTCAAAAGCTTTAAATGATCACAACATTATCAATATAAAAGAACCATACAATTTTCACATCATGTTTCCATAGCCATTGGTTTGGGGCTTTCAATACTGTTCACCATCATTCACAATACCACCGCTTTCTTGAGCTAAGTCCGATCACGGCCCGATCGGCTAGGCCGTCTCCCGGAGACGTTACCATTACCTCATTCATACTTTCCAGTTTCACTCATCAATACATTGCCACCACGTGTATATATCATGGCGTCCGATCACGGGCCGATCGGCTAGGCCGCCTTACCGAGGCGTTTCCCTTTTCCATCACTCATCTCAATTCAATATTTGTTTCATATATATCATTTCATAGGCACATGGGGCCACAACTATCACATCATATATTTGGCACTAGGCCACATCTCACATCATTCCCAATTTCATTGTTAGATTTGTACTTTAAGATATCATGTGCACACAAGAGCAAATAAATTGTAGGCATATATGAGACTTCACATAGATGGCACAAAATGTGTCGCTTCAATCTCAATTTAAGGTCTAAACATTTCAATACATAATTCATATCTTTGCCCCTTTCAAGTTATCAAGATAGCACGTTGTTCATGTTGAGACACATTTTTCACACATATAAGGTTAAAACACCAATTTATGTAAAATAACAATCAATGCAACAATTCAACTTTAACCTTACCATATTCACACAAACACCAATGAAGCTCAATTTCTAAAAGACGGGGTTTTAGCCATACATACCTTGTTTAAGCTTTCCTTAAGTTACTACGACGTTCCGGAAATTCTATCAATCCCAATCTACTTTGAGACATAACAAAATTGGACACAAATTAGGAAGGTATTCATGGTTTCAGCTCATTTGAGCATTTTATCAAATACTAGTTGAGCATCTTGATTTCAAATCTCTATTACAAGGTTTCCTTCATTCCCCAACCCAATCTTTACTTATTTATGTTCAACAATCTTCCCACAAACCTAAATTGAACAAGAACTACCCTTATTAGTTCTTTAACATCACATACTACAACTTAGTCCCAGATGCATGGCCTATTTCTAACCCCCACAGCATATTTGAACCATTAGCCTATTGCATGAAGTTTTGGAAGTAGGACTTACCCGGATGGAGGACAATCTATGGCTATCTTCCTTGATTCTTGAAGACTTGAGCAAGATTTGGATGATTATGAAGTTAGGCCCCTTTATCTCTCTATATGCTCTCATTTCTCTCTAAAATCAGTAGAAAATGACCCCAAATGAAGCCTTAAAGACTATATATTAAAATGGGGTCGGGTTATAAAAATAGGATAAATAAGCCTCCGACGTCGGGTCTGCGATCGCAGAATGGACCGTATAACAAGAATGAGGGCAGCATAATGCACCGCAAAATAGGTGCCCAAAACCGGGCAACACTGGCCCAATTTGCGACTGATCTGCAACCGCAAAGTCGAAAATGCGACAGAAATGCGATTGCAGATTTGACACAGGATCGCATTTTTCCACCATTTGGTAATTTGACCATAACATTGTGTAGGAATGTCCGAATGACAAACGGTTTGAAGCGTTGGAAACTATACTGAAAGACCTTTCATCTGATAGGTTATTCATCACATAAAATCTAATACATATTTAGATATGCTTGTTCAAAGTATGGACTAGTGCAAGTACCTTTGGAATCTTAGCCTATTATGAAACTTTTCCCATTTGACTTACACTTAGGCCTCCCCTTGAACCCCACCTTACTTAACATACGACTCATACACTTGTTAACCAAATCCAATTGATGCCCACCATGTTAATAGCACATAAAACATAATAATTAGTCTCCATGGCACCATGAAATCGTAATTTACTTAGCGAAATTTTCCGGGGCCTTACATTCTCCCCCGCTTAGGATCATTCGTCCTCGAACGAGGAGTAGAGTCCGACTAAACCACTTAACATAATAAATCTCTTTTCTCACCTACTTCAAGTCCCTAAATTTTGACTAACTCCCAAATTTTTCAGAAATTTCGGCAGAGGCTCCTTTGTAACTAGGCATATCCACCTGCTAGAGAACCACCAAGACCATCCTAAAAACACATCTACAACCCGACAAAGCACCATAACGTATATATCAATAGCAAGAACCTCAACATTACAAACACTACTTTATCACGATGATACCTGGACATGGACTGCACATTTTTAAATCATAACACCTAGAAGGTACCTTTCAAATCAAAACCAACTGCTATACAATCAAGAGAAATGTTTTTATTTCCACAACACTCTCGGCCTTCAGTGTGGCCTCTTATACCTATAGACTTCGCCAGAACACATTCACGGGAGCAATTTCCATCCCCAAACTTACCTAACAAGGATGACAAGTAGATATTTCGCATAAGCTATCTATCCATTAACTTCACCTTCAAAAATTTCCACCGGAATGATACGTAATTTATCCCCACCTCCCTTCTAAGATATAGGCATATGAAAACACAAATTCATGAGGAACAACTATGGGGAAACATCATACTCCTAGTGCGACCTAATGGGAAATGCGCTTACGTACCCTTCATTATCAATTCTCATAACATCTATAGGGGAATTTTTTTTAGAATTACCTGTTCACCCTTCAAAACTCTAAATCTCTAGGCGAACACTCAAACTAAACCCTTGATGACCTTCAACAATTACTCTAAGATGTGCTATCATAAACTGACCATAAAATTACCTATCAAATATATACGTGATCACACTACGATGCTTCATCTTTGACTTGTCTGAACTTACAATACCCAATGGATCTAATACAATGAGGAACAACAGAGTTCAAGATCAGGCTGGAGTTATTCAGGAATCCATTAATGTGCTGAGCAGAGCATTTTCATGAGGTTATATGCTAAAAAGACACAAAGATTACTGCTAACAGTACTGACATGGTTAATCATTGTGACGACATCAATTATTAGACAAATAAGGCATAGGGATAACTCGTACATTGGCAATAGGAACCATTAAGGAGGAATACTCAAGTACGCGAACCACTCGTCTTCTAGAGTGTAGGGAAAATCCGTTTATCAAGAATAAGAATACTCTGGCACCTTGAATGCGATATGGGTTTCAAAATACATGAAGTTGAATTACACTCTTAACATTACTTGACACACGGAATCTATGCCACAAGCCCATGAGGATGAAAAGAAGTTGAACACTTATGAGATTATCATATCTCAATCAGCTTAACCCTTCATGATAGTTGATCCTATATGAGAGAACTAAAGATACGACAACTTGTCTTTTAAATCAATATGCTCATGATATGCGCAAAAATCCAAAGGCATCTAATCTCAACCTTTCACGAGTGAAACCACATAGCTAGGACATCCTACCATAGGGGTGAAATCATGTATTGGTTAGAGGAGTTCCAATGGTTGACATAATGCTCCGGAAAGAAAGACAATTAAAACTCATATCCTCCTTAAGGAGGTGAAATGCCAGGGGTAGCAAAATTTCCCGCACATGACAATGACGTTGTCAATAATCCTAGAAGCCGAGTGAGCAGAAGGTCACGTAACCTATCCAATCCGACCCATTTAAGACTTTTGAATAGGGAACACACTTTGGTTTGAAATCATGGCAATATAAGCTTGAACTTTAAGGAAAATCATTACTTTTGAAACCCATGAGACAAGCCCTCGTAGTCCTAGAGAATCGTTTACATTGGCAAGAAATTACTTAAAATCATTATGAGCTGGTATAAAATAAGGCCTCGAAGCGACCGTATGAATAATTATGAAAGGGTGAGAAGTCTTGATGCACTTATCGGAGAAGAGTAACCTAAGTTATCTAGTCATAGGGACAAGTATAGCATGTAGATGATTGTTAGAAGATCATCTACAAGGAATACCAGCAATATTTATTTATTCTAACAAAAGGAATATGTCCCCATCCTTAATGCTATAAGACTTCCTCTTTGATGCCATGAAACATAAATGAATTTTACAATGAGAGTTATCAGATGAAATAGATAGTAGGGTAGCAAACTAATGAGCACTATTTGGAACCAACAAGCTTAAACCAAGTTGAAGACATTAGAAGTCTGTAGAAAAAGAGAAATTTGCCCACTCTCGGGCGCTTGTAGAGTACATAAAAGTGAGGTTAATTAAATCATATCATATAGTTGGATAACTAGTCGAGACTTTGAGATAATATCGCATTGAAGATTACGGGTAAACAACACATGATGCAAGACAAATTAAAAGAAAGTGAGAGAGCCTTATGGAAGTAACCTTTACATTGTAACCACTAGGAATGGTGGTAATATAAAGCGATTACGAGAAGCTACATTTTTGAAAGAAGATCTCTGTATGTAGTCACGTGATGTGTAGCTCCAGAATTCAAAAATCCAATTATGTTTTGCAACTCAACTTCACAATGAAGCACTATAGCACACTTCTACACAACCAACTATTACCAGCCAAATTAGGAGACGCTATAAGACTTGATTGAGAGAAAAGTTTTGGCATATGAATGTGTTACTAGGTGTATTGCTTCTTGGTCAACCCAAAACCAAAGGCGAGAGTTAGACTGATAAGCAGATCGTTGGACTAGCACATGTGTAGATAATCCATTATCGAAAGGAGATCATTCAATCTCAGCAATTGCGGCATGCTATCAACCCTTAATGAACTTGAAGTGAGGTGGGAACCCAATGAGATAGTATAAAATAATTATGGAAGGTTTGCAGATGTTCATAATGAGTTCCCATGGATTTTGACTTGAGAAATACCTAGATGCTAATGAAAGACAGAAAGACAAGAGAAACAGACGTTGTGCTACGATAAGATAACCTCCAAAGGTGCACTTGGTCTTGACGGAGAGCCTAGTAAGGGTCCTTACGAGAAAGGAAGTGTTACAATGACACATAGAAGGATATGTTCTCTCATGGTTATCGAACAAGTGTTGGGAAACTAGCACAATGAATTCACTAAATAAGGAACACAATTAACACATGTTGTGGAGGTGTAAAGAGAAAATAAACATTTGTTATAAGCTGGACATGCTTCTGCTATATTAACTTCCAATTGCAATATATGACCACGCCACGAGCAATCACAATACTAGGACAAAGTGAGCTACTTACTATGGGATGTCCCAAGTGGACACAAAAGTTATGGCGACGCAAGATCTTCCTATGGCGGGGATGTGAGGACCTCAATTCTCAGAGAAACTTTATGCATACAGTGACCATTTCGATTGACATGTACTCATGTGATAGGTGTTAAGGTATGCTCTTATGTTACTAGATAGTGAGAAGCTTTCATGATGATATTCGCAAGAGAGTAGATTGACTTGTTCAAACCATATAAGCCATATACACAACTGAGTAAAAGAGTGACTCAAGAAGGATCGCAACACTGGGATGCTTTACATGGAACTTGACACCACATAGGTAAACCTTACGACGGTGCATGCATAGGCACAAGTGGGCAGACGTTGTCTATTTCAATAAAATATTCTGTAAGAAATTCATCAGGTATAGTCACTTGTTAAGAATTTAGGAAATGCAAGTCGGTAGTATTAATCCTAGAGGCATAACCCCATTTAAGAACACAATTATAGAACTTAATTCCATAAGAATGTAAATAAGAGGTTGTAATAGAGTGGATTCACGAATAATGCGTCTCGTTCAAAGAGTCGATACATGCAATGTTTTGTTATTCAACACCTTGTTAAGACCATGTATATGAGAATTCTTCAATATGGATATACATATACGACGAGTAGAAATTTTGATTTGACTCACTTAATGACATTAGGTTGGTAGGGAAATAGCTTAATCGATACCCCTCGACTTCACATCCCTAACGTACGTAGGTAACATACCGATATGCTATAGGATTTGGTGGTGCAGTGGCATCATAGGGACAAGGACACTCCCCTCTTAGCGATAGGTTCTACCAATCCCTCCACAGCCCAATACATTCTCCTAACAAGTCCTTGGGCAATCCCCTCGGACTCAATGGTGGGATCACTCCCCCTCATGGCTTCCAATTCGCGGATTATGGTATCATGATTACTCATGTTGAGAGTAAGTCTTAGAGAGCAAACTAACTCCCTAACTTGAGCTCTATCGCACGATTGGAGTATCAAAGAAGGGTGAAATTCCCAAATGTCCGAAAAGCCTCCAACTCATAGATGTGGTCGACTACACACCGATAAGAAGGACTCTACTAGACACGGCTCCGAGACATCCTAGGACACTTTAAAACCTTAGGCTCTGATACCAAGTTTGTCACGCCCCAAAATCCGAGGAGCGAGACCGGCGCTCAACCGAGTGAACCCGACTGAGCAAGCCTGTTAGGTTTCATTCTACCCAAACTAATTCATGAATAAATAGGAGATGGACTCCATTAATCAAATTCAATAAACATGTCATTAACGATTTCCATTTCATTTTCATTAGCAACTTCATTCATAATTTTGAAGACATTACAAGTTTTATACATCATTGCCAAACATCAATATTTCTATTTTAATTCCAATACCCGACACTACCCATAACCTGTCTACGGAGCCTCTAAATACAACTAAAGAATAATATAGAAATGCCGGCAACAAGGCTCCGGCTATACCTCAAATACAAAGTACATGATTAACAGATGAAACAGGACCCCGAAATGAAGTGGGGCTCACCAAGTCAGCTGAAAGGATGATGCGGCACTAGCTGCGACCAATACTGCCTATAATAGAAACACCTACATCCATTTAAAGATGTAGCGCCCCCGGCAAAAGGGACGTTAGTGCCATCGAATAGTGCTAGTATGTATAACTAAACACCATCTAGTTAGAAAGAACTTTCATGCAAAAATAAGGAAATAACAAGTATAACTCAAAAGCTTTAAATGATCACAACATTATCAATATAAAAGAACCATACAATTTTCACATCATGTTTCCATAGCCTTTAGTTTGGGGCTTTCAATACTGTTTATCATCATTCACAATACCACCGCTTTCTTGAGCGGAGTCCGATCACGGCCCGATCGGCTAGGCCGTCTCCCGGAGACGTTACCATTACCTCATTCATACTTTCCAGCTTCACTCATCAATACATTGCCACCACGTGTATATATCATGGCGTCCGATCACGGGCCGATCGGCTAGGCCGCCTTACCGAGGCGTTTCCCTTTTCGATCACTCATCTCAATTCAATCTTTGTTTCATATATATCATTTCATAGGCACATGGGGCCACAACTATCACATCATATATTTGGCACTAGGCCACATCTCACATCATTCCCAATTTCATTGTTAGATTTGTACTTTAAGATATCATGTGCACACAAGAGCAAATAAATTATAGGCATATATGAGACTTCACATAGATGGCACAAAATGTGTCGCTTCAATCTCAATTTAAGGTCTAAACATTTCAATACATAATTCATATCTTTGCCCCTCTCAAGTTATCAAGATAGCACGTTGTTCATGTTGAGACACATTTTTCACACATATAAGGTTACAACACCAATTTATGTAAAATAACAATCAATGCAACAATTCAACTTTAACCTTACCATACTCACACAAACACCGATGAAGCTCAATTTCTAAAAGACGGGGTTTTAGCCATACATACCTTGTTTAAGCTTTCCTTAAGTTACTACGACGTTCCGGAAATTCTAGCAACCCCAATCTACTTTGAGACATAACAAAATTGGACACAAATTAGGAAGGTATTCATGGTTTCATCTCATTTGAGTATTTTATCAAATACTAGTTGAGCATCTTGATTTCAAATCTCTTTTACAAGGTTTCCTTCATTCCCCAACCCAATCTTTACTTATTTATGTTCAACAATCTTCCCACAAACCTAATTTGAACAAGAACTACCCTTATTAGTTCTTTAACATCACATACTAAAACTTAGTCCCACATGCATGGCCTATTTCTAACCCCCACATCATATTTGAACCTTTAACCTATTGCATGAAGTTTTGGAAGTAGGACTTACCCGGATGGAGGGCAATCTATGGCTATCTTCCTTGATTCTTGAAGACTTGAGCAAGATTTGGATGATTATGAAGTTAGGTCCCCCCTTTATCTCTCTATATGCTCTCATTTCTCTGTAAGATCAGTAGAAAATGATCCCAAATGAAGCCCCAAAGACCATATATTAAAATGGGGTCGGGTTATAAAAATAGGATAAATAAGCCTCCGACGTCGGTTCTGCGGTCGCAGAATGGACCACAAAACAAGAATGTGGGCCGCATAATGCACTGCAAAATAGGTGCCCAAAACTGGGCAACACTGGCCCAATTTGCAACAGATCTGCAACCGCAAAGTCGAAAATGCGATAGAAATGCGATCGCAGATTTGACACAGGATCGCATTTTTCCAGCCTTTGATAATTTGACCATAACTTTGTGTAGGAAAGTCTAAATGGCGAACGGTTTGAAGCGTTGGAAACTAGACTCAAAGTCCTTTCATTTGATAGGTTATTCATCACATAAAACCTAATACATATTTAGATATGCTCGTTCAAAGTATGGACTAGTGCAAGTACCTTTGGAATCTTAGCCTATTAAGATAATTTTCCCATTTGGCTTACACTTAGGCCTCCCCTTGGAGCCCACCTTACTTAATATATGACTCATATACTTGTTTACCAAATCCAATTGATGTCCATCATGTTAATAGCACATAAAATATTATAATTAGCCTCCATGGCACCACGAAATCCTAATTTACTTAGCGAAATTTTCCGGGGCCTTACATCCCTGATCTGCCGGACTGGACTCGGGAGTTGGCAACTCACTCGACTTATGATGAGCGTAAGTGGTAAGCTCTGTCTCGGGGTAGACGGGAGGTAAAACATCATGGTTCATGCTGTGTGATTTGTTCCCTCCTTTTTCATTTGGAAAGGCACTTTCTCCAGTTACGTACTGAATCTTGTTATTGTAGGCATCGGGGAGTCTCTTGCGGCGAGGCCGTGCCCTCTTAGAGAAGGAGAAGTATTGCCATCTTCTGGGCTAAATAATGATAACAATGAGCAAGAAATGCCTTTGTGGGGCGAAGGTGTTCAAAGCAAAGCTGACCTAGACCGGGGGCTTGCGAAGGATGTATTGACCGAGCCTGCTGCGCCCCTGATTTTCGATTTTGGAAAGGCGGTTTCTCCTTCGCCGTCGTCTTCCTTTTCCGTCGACGATGCTTCGAGGCGTGAGGGTTATCTGCCACCGATTCTGTCTCCCACCGAAGGTGCTTCGAGGGATACTCGAAACCGAGATCGTATACGCCGAGCGACCGTGGCCCGACCGGGATTGACTCTTCCGGGGCTGAGGGAGCTAGACTAGCAGATGCGCTTCGACCTTCGAGGAAGCTAACCGGCTTTATTCTGCGGTGAGTTTTGGCGCATGCCTTTTGAATTTCGCGCTTTCCCTTTCTTATTGGGTTTTCTTTTGCGGGCCTTTGATAAGCTTAGGTTTGAGCTGCTTCGCTGTGAGGCCAGGCTGCGGAAAGCTTTGGATAGGGGGAAATCCCTTAGGCTCCTTTGTACGAAAAAAGGAGGATGAGCTGGTATATCTGCGGTGCGAGGCGGATCGAAGTCAGAGCTACAAGAGCCGTCTTGAAAGACGGGTAACCTGCACTTTGTGCCGTCGTATGTTCCTGCTTCCACTTTTGGGTATTAATACTTTGATATTTCAGTTGGAGAGCAAGACGGAGGAGCTGGAACGACTTTGGGCAAAGTTGGCCGGGTCAAACGTGAGTCTGACGAGTTGAAGGCTCAGGTAAATGCCCAAGTTGCGACCGAGAAGGATGCTTTGGCTAAGGCTTTTGCCCTCGAGGGACGACTCCGGAACGCTTGTGCAAATGATCTTGTCCGAGCGAATACGGATACAAGGCTCAAGTTTGAGCTTTTGGAGGCGAAGGCCGAGGTTGTGGATTCCAGGGCCGAGGCTGCAACGAGCCGTACCAAGGCCGACCAGAAAGTGGCGGTCTATTTGAAGGGTGCTGCTGATGCTAGAGCTAAGCTGAGAAGGGTCCTCGACCGTGAAAGCTGCAATAAGGAGTATATGAGGTGTAAATCTCGGAGAAAAACCCTCGAGGAAATTCATGCCAAGGGCTTCGACCTCTCGGAAGAGATAAAGCAGGCGAAGGCGGAGGAATATGATGCTAAATTTCTTTTATCCGATGCCGAAGATAGCGAGGATGAGGTCGACGGGCCACAGTCCCCAAGGGGGGCATAGATTTCTTTTTCTGTATATAGTACTTTCAAAGTACGTTGTAAATGGATTTTGTATTTTCTCGCGTATATGTATAAAAGGAAACCTCATGGTTTTATTCCTTCGGCGTTCCTTTTTGCCTTGATTTTAGCCAGATGGACTGGTCTTTGATTTGAAAAGAATCCTTAGATTCATAATATGGCCCTGGGGCTCATTAGGGTGGCCCGTAGGCTCTTACGCGCTCGGTCGATGCGACCTTTTATATAGGCTTTATTTTTCCCTCGTTAAGGATTTTTGAGATTGTGTTTGCCTGACTCTTCGACGGTTTGATAAAAACCTCGATTATGAGCCATTATGTGGCGATGATCGAGCACCTCGGGAGGTTTGGCTCGGTGGCTGAGTAGCTCGAAGCCTGTAATTTGGAGCTGACATGGTCGAAGCTCATTTGCCTATGTCGAGGATAGCCTATTTAACCGGTTCTTTTCGAAGTAGATTCGAAGTAATTAAAGGCCTGTGATTTTATAGCGATTGTCGGGCATCCGAGAATCGCGTTAGTTTGGCTGGTACAGCCTTATGACCGTAGTCATTTTTGTTTGACCGGAGCCTTTTAGTCCCGAGTGAAGTAGTTTCAGCGTCTATATCGAGGGTATGCCTTTTAGGGGTCTTACAAGTTTGATATATAGCCTTAACTTTGAGATCGGGTTTATGCCTTTATTAAGGTCTTACAAGTTTTACATGCCTTTGAGGTCTTACAGTTTTGGATACTTGGTACAAGTATGGTTCATGCCTTGCTTGAGGTCTTACAGATATTGCCACTTGTTACAAGTGTGGTTCATGCCTTGCTTGAGATCTTACAGATATTGTTGTTGCCTTATACAGGTTTTACGAGACCGAGTCCCGCTTGGGGTCTTATGGCCTCGAGTTTTTGATAAGTGGCGATTTGCGACAGTCCCCGAGTCATCGAGGGTTCTTTGGCTCGGGAGCCATTACTTGTAAACTTGGTATTGCCTCATTGAGGGCTTACGATTTCGGAGTTTCCGACCCGGAGGCCGTGCGATTTTCGAGATTTTGACGCCAGTCCCCGAGTGTTCGGGGCGCTTCTGGATTTGGAGCCATTTTGTGACTTTGATGTCACCTCGTTGAGGGCTTATGAGTTTGAAGCTCCCACCCGGAGGTCATTCAGGTTTTGAATCGTTGACTCCAGTCCCCGAGTGTTCGGGCGTTTTTGGCAGAGGAGTTGTTTTATAAAAAATATCGAGCTTCTTTGAAACGCATAATGCTCTTGGGAAGTGTTTTTTAATTACTTGGTATAAGCATACATGACTTCGCTGTCAGGGGCTCAGTGATTCTATATGGGCACGGTTCGTTTGACCGTTTGGCCCGGTACATTGTTTTTCCTATCGAGACCCTGTTCAACATATCTTAGCTTCTCCGAGAAGGTGATCTTCTGGGGGGATGCCCCCCAGTATTCGAGGTTGATTGCAAGAGAAGCCTTGAATACTTGTTGAGTTTTTCTTAGGTAGCATATAGGTGTTGCCTCATTAAAAACCTTACCGGTAAAATCCTTCTTGGGATATAAACCCGATCGAAGGAAAAGAGTGCAACGCATGCTTTTGAAACCTAAAGGTCTTCGAGTTGGGAAGCGCTTCAGCTGTTTCGATCGGATACCTGCACTTAGTTAGTGTAAGATGTAGTTGAAATAAGGGAGGCGATCATACCTTAGTGTTGATGGCGCTTCGGCCCCTGATATGTTTCGATCGTTTGTCACGAGGACGCGGTACGGTCCTTTACTTCGTTCGGTAACCCTTTGGCTCCTACGAGGGTGGAGGCACTGGTGTCGGCGTTACATCGTGCACTGCGAACATTTCCCTTGCTGCATGTTGTTCCCTGTAGACGGTTTTAATCCCCTCCTTTGTCGGGAATTTCATCATTTGATGGAGGGTGGATAGTACTGCTATCATGCAGTGTATCCATGGCCTTCCGAGCAAGGCATTGTACCTCATGTCTCCTTCGAGGACATGGAATTTGGCATTTTGGGTAGTGCCGGCCACGTTGACTGAGAGGGTGATTTCCCCTTTTGTTGTTTCGCTCGCCATGTTGAATCCGTTGAGGACTCGAAAGGCGGGCACGATTTGGTCGAGCAGCCCGAGCTGCTCTACCACTCTCGACCTGATAATGTTGGCCGAGCTACCTGGATCCACGAGTACACGTTTAATTTGAAATGTATTTACAAGAAAAGAGATTACCAGTGCGTCGTTGTGAGGTTGAGACAAGGTCTCGATGTCCTCATCGCTGAATGTGAGGGCATCCTCGGGTATGTAACCCCGAGTTCGCCTTACTCTAGTGATGGATATTTTTGCTCTTCTGATCGTGGATTCCTGTGGTTCGTCGATGCCTCCCAAGATCATGTGGATGATATATTGTGTCTTATTTATTTCGTTCTTCTTTGTCGCCTCTCTATCCCGGAACTGGTTTTAGGGCCGGTCGCTGAGGAATTCTCGGAGGTGGCCTAATAAGTCGGGATTTTAACATGTTTTATGCCCCTACTTGCCTATGCTTTGGTTATAAATTGCTACAAAATAGTTCCAAAATGCTCACAAGTTGTGCTTGATTGCAGGTTTGATCGGCAAAGTGACGAAATGTAAAAGATCGGCTCAAAAGGAGTGAAACCGGCTCAAGTATCAAAGATTAAGTGAATTGAGGAAAAGAGGGCCTAGTGCAGACCACACAAAAGTGAATGCGGCCGCACTAGGAGGTTCAGAGACATGGCTAGTTTGGGCTTAAGGCTACGCGGCCGCGGTACTCATTACGCGGTCCGCGGTGGTGACTTCGCGGCCATACTACCTTTTTGTGCGGTCCGCGGAGCAGAGGTTCAGAGAGAGGTGAAATCCCAAGTGTTAAGCCACGCGGTCCGCGGTCAAGCTTGTGCGGACCGCGCCTGTTGCCTTTGCGGCCGCGGTTCAATCTACGCAGTCCGCGGTCCTCAAGATCAGAGAAGCTGAAAGTTGAAGTTAAAGAGTTAGTGCGGCCGCGGTCCTTTTTGTGCGGCCCGCACTGACCCCGCAGGGGTATTTTTGTCCAGTTTTTCCAACCTAGTATAAATAGGACATTTTACC
The DNA here is from genome assembly GCF_001879085.1 of Nicotiana attenuata. Classification (NCBI taxonomy): domain Eukaryota; kingdom Viridiplantae; phylum Streptophyta; class Magnoliopsida; order Solanales; family Solanaceae; genus Nicotiana; species Nicotiana attenuata. Next base: position 90,348 of record NW_017673500.1, on the reverse strand, counting down.
ATTTTTAGGTCATCTGTTATCTCTAGAACACAGCTGCGCTCGTGAGACTCGGTTTTGTAGCCATTTTTGGCACTTTAGCTTTAATTTTACGATAGATTCTTGTGATTTTTTTAGTAATTAATTAATATGCTTAGTCCTTCATCTATTTCTTCATTTTCTCTTTCAAGCACGAGTAGCTAAACTCATTAGCTAGGGTTGTGGCTCAACCCTAGTGTGGGTAATTGATGGGTGTTGCCATCTAGGGTTAGATTGATTATGGGTTTTTGTTATTTGGGTTGATTTTATGTTTTTATTTAAGAATTGGTGGTTGCAAACACTGATTCAAGCTTTGTGGGTTTGACTCTTCTTGAGAAAGAGAGTTTATGACCCCAAAATTGACCCAACAAGGAATTGGGATGGACTCATGAGAAATGATAGTCCCAATTAACGGGTTAAATCTCGAGAGAGTAATCACCCTACTTGAACCCTAGTTGCTTGATCTAATTGGCCTACCCAATTGGTCTCGAGAGAGTCAATTGGGCAAAATTATACTCTCTACCGAGAGGTGTGAGAGTGGGTACAATTGTGCAACGGTTATAGCATAAGCCCCAAATATGTCAATCTATCCTTAGTAACATCTACCAGTCAATTAGCCACCTAGGTAATGCCACGACCCTAGTGCCTTCCTTCCCATTAGATACAACTTTGCAATATTCTAGTAGCAAAATTTAGCGTTAATCATTAGTTTTATCATAGTAGTTATAAAATCAAAAACCAAGAATGTTTGAAGTGACATTAGGAGCACAAACACATCTCTAGACTAGACAGAAAATCCAACTCCACTACTAGCTCCCTGTGGAAATCGATCCCGACCACTATTCGGGTAAAAGCTATTGCGACCCGCTCTTCCTACCTTGGTGTAGTGTCGAGTTGGCAGAGATCATGGCCTTTGCTTAGTAGTCGGGCTACTTCTTCCCGGAGCTGATGGCAATCTTCGATTCTTTGGCCGTGCGTGTTGTGAAATTCACACACTAAGTAATGATTTCTTTGCGAAGGATCTGATTGTACAGGCCTGGGCCACCTGGCGTCTCTGATTTTACTAATGGCGAACACGATGTCTGATACGTCGATGTTGCAGTTGTATTCCGACAAGCGAGGTGCCTCCGTTGGACCTGTGTGCCTATCGAATCCGGCTCTATTGACGAGTCCCCGAGGATTCTATCCTCGATCCATCCTTTGATCATTACGGGGTATGTTGCGCCTCGGGGCATTTCTCCTGTCTTTGGCGTATGGTTGGTACCTTTCTTTGTTTGGCTTTGGCTCCTTCTCCAGAAGCCTGCTTGGGTATACCGAGCCCGAGGGGGCTCCTAGTTGGTCGTCCTCGACCTTGATTTTGACTGATATCGGTTGTGAACGTCCGACCAGGTCACAGCGGGATATTCAACCAGATTCTATTTCAGCTGCTTCGAAGTCACCGAGCTTCGTTCGTTCAGACCTTGAGTGAAGGCCTGTACTGCCCAGTCGTTAGAGACTGGTGGTAGTTCCATTCGTTCCATTTGAAAGCGAGATACGAACTCTCGCAGCATCTCATTCTCCCTCTGCTTAATCTTGAAGACGTCGGATTTCCTTGTTGCTACTTTGATGGCACCAGCATGTGCCTTTATGATAGAATCTGACAGCATGGCAAATGAATCTATTGAGTTTGGGGCCAGGTTGTGATACCACATCATTGCCCCCTTAGAAAGCGTTTCCCCGAATTTCTTCAGTAGGACGGATTCGATCTCATCATCCTTTAGGTCGTTGCCCTTCACTGCGCAAGTGTAAGCAGTAACATGCTCATTGGGGTCTGAGGTTCCGTTGTACTTCGGAAGGTCTGTCATTCTGAACTTCTTCGGAATGGGTTTCAGAGCCGCTTCTTGTGGGAACGGATTTTGCACGAACTTCTTTGAATCCACACCTTTCAGGATCAGGGGTGCTCCAGGAATCTGGTCGATCCTGGAATTGTAGGTCTCGACCTTTTTGTCGTTGTCTTCTATCTTCTCTTCGCCGACTCGATCCTCTTTGTGAGGTCCTCGAGCATTTTTACGATAGCGGGGTCGACCGCCGACCCGTTGTTGCTTGACCTTTCTGTTACCTGCTCGGCTAGGGGAGCCGTCCCCGGTGCTACCGTGCTGGGAGTTTTCTGGTGACTTTGCAACTGAGCGATCACCAGCTGTTGTGCTTGTAACATTTCAAAAATAACGTGAAGGCTAACCTCCCGTTCTTCCCTAGCTAGGGTTTTTTGAGCTTCTTGTTGATCTTCTTGGCGCACGCTCCTGTTGGTGTAGGAGCTTATTTCGACGTGTTGAGCGTTGCGCGAGACCACGTCCACGAGAATTGATTCTGGTGCATCCTCACGGTTTTGTGGTGGCACACCAACACTTGGGACGTCAACACCATTTTCCCCATGGTCTTCGAGATCGATGTTTTCACGACCGTTTACTGAGTTAGACATTTTGACCTGAAATCAAAGATCTTGGACAAGAAAAAGTGTGAAAGATAACTTTCGTACGTGGTTAAACCAGCAAGAAAATAATCACTATTATTTTTAGCCCCACGGTGGGCGCCAAACTGTTTACCGTAAAAATGGTAATAACAATTAAATTTGATTGTGAGGTTCTAAAAATACGTGATCTATTTTTATGCTAGTTATTAAGTGATGGATGCTAAGTAAAAGGTTAAAAATCAGGATTATAGCTTAGAAACGGTATGATAGTCGAACCGAACAGTTGAGATCGGGGGTCTCGAGCCGTTGATTGTGAGGCCTCGGAGTCGAGCCGGATGGCCGATTCGGGGTAGTCGAGAGGGGGATAACAATTACAAGAGCTATGATGATGGCCCTTTATGATCAATGATAAGCAATAAATGAAGAACAATTAATAGAACACAATGAATGTAAGCAATAAATGAAAGTAGAAACTTAAGAGAATATGTTAGAGAGCAGAGAGAATGTTCTTGTATATTTAGTATTGAGCAACAGACGTTTATAAATGACAAGGATTCCCCTTTATATATGAGGGGAAACCCCAACATAGTACAAATACTTTATTACAAAGATACGTAGATGGGACAGCTAGCTGACGCTATGATTCAGGTCTGAACTTTGCCCACCATACTTTTGTCAGCTCTAGTTATATGCCTTAGGAACTTCCCACTGTTCTGCTACAACCCTTGACTTGCGCTGCCTCGAGGTTGGACACCGATGGCCCCTCGGGATAAATCTCGACCGCAGCCTCGGGCCTTTGTAAACCTTGCTCACAAGGCGTTGTAATGGCCAAAAATTGGACCCTCCGATTTTATCGTATATAGTAGATATACATGGTAAAATAAATTTATAAAGTAGGTATACATAGTAAAAAAATATCTTAATCGTATATGGTGTAAACTAATATTTTCAATGGGCATACCATGTAGATTATCCTTCTTATTGAATGTAGTCATCCGGTGTCAATTTCTCTTTTAGTTATGGGCCAAAAATTCTAGAAGCAACTCAAGCCCACTAGAGAGTTGGGCCAACCTGAATCAGCTACAGTTACATGGGGGATTTGCATCTACACCTGCTTTTTGGGTCATATTTTAACTTGTGCCCGCTTTGCGAAAAAATTGCAAGCATACCCACTTTTTCGCGAACTTCAGCATACGGGGCTGAAGTAGCAAAGGCAACCACGCAAAACTTCAGCATTCTAGTAGACGGACCTGAAGTAGCAAAGGCAATACGCTGAAGTTTTTTTGTCCTAGATAAGATGCTGAAGTTATTTAGTTCATTTGTAAAAACTTCAGCAATAAAATAGCTGAAGTTTTTTTATCCTAGATTCATTAGTTTTGTCATATAACTTTTTCAAAAACTTCAGCAGAAGATGCTGAAGTTATTTAGTTCATTTGTAAAAACTTCAGCACTATATAAGCTGAAGTTTTTTTTGTCCTGGATAAGCTTTTTCAAAAACTTCAGCAGAAGATGCTGAAGTTATTTAGTTCATTTGTAAAAACTTCAACACTAAAATAGCTGAAGTTTTTGAAAAAGCTTTCTAACATTTCTATTATATAGAAGAGAGAAGAGGATGTTGACCAAGCGCATAATGATCATTTCAAATATATTAGTGCATTGTTTGTTTGTATACTAGGCTCAAAAGTTTGGTTGTGGGTTCTTAATAACTGGAAAAACCAAAACTAATGTGCCCGTAAGCTATTAAATTCTTTAGGTGGACCCCACTTTCAATTCAACCTTCACTATCTTCATTAAATGCATTACTTGATTGTTATTATTATTTTTTTAATAAGTACTTTTTAACTAGAAAAATTATTTTTTTGATAATTTTATAATTCAAATATTCACCTGATTAAAAATACTAAGGTCATATACATTTATATATGACAATTCTATTATCTCCTTAAGAAATATTATTTTATTTATTAACTATTACAGGTAAAGAAGATTTCATTAAAAAAGAATTAGTGATAAAGTATGTAGATTTACATTCAAATATTATTATATCATTATCAATTGATATCATTTTATACAAGGTTCTCATTAAATTGCAATTTCAGTTGGAATACTTCATAAAATTCGGAAATTTTTTTATTTAAGAATAAAATATAGTTTCAAGTCCCCTTTTTTATTATAGAATATAAAAAATTTGTTCACATTGTATAATAAGTATCCCCTCTCTAAAATATGAATTGAGAATATTTGAAGTAAAAATTAAGACAATTAATTTGTAAAATTGTTTTCTTTTAAAAATCCTTATATATTAGGAAGTATGAGAAGTATCGTCATACAAGATTATACTTCTCCCTCTATGATCGAAGTTAGTTGAGTACATACTCTACTCAATAAGAATTCAACATTATATAAATTTCAAAATACATAAATATATAATTAATTACTTTTAAAATAGTCTCGACAAATACTACTATTGTGATGAAAATTGCATTATACCCTAAATAGTATCTCAATCATATCAAATGAAACTAGAAAAAACTGCATTATTTCAATTTACGGTCAATTTGATTAGTATTTAGAGTGATCGAGATATTAATTTATTTATAATATTATGTCATTCAACTAGAACAAAATATAATTTTTCTTGTTAAATTCTTAATAACTAAAAATCACGATTATTATTTCAAAGAAGCAAAAAATACCTTTTCATCAACTATTTGGGAATAATATGAATATTTTTTATTATTTGAAATTTGATTAGTACAAAAAGAAAAAAAATAATACATCAACACACTAAAAATACTAAAAGAATAAAACTATATATCATTCAATTTAAAAAATGAGAAAAATACATGACGACTTATTTTTCAATTGAGTTTTTAATTACTATTTAATAATAATTAATTTAAGGCTTAGTGATGCAAAAATTTTTTAAAATAAAAAGGCCCTATGTAGTAATAATTTAAATTCTACTTGAATTATTATCTAATCACTGTATAATAAAGCATTAAACTCGACAAAGTGTTTCAAAGTGATTGGTATAGTAATATGATTTCAGAAAAATTAAAATGCATATAATGCAAAAGATAAATAACAATATATGTAATCGTGGTTCTATACGTTATTACACAAAAGCATATTCTCTTTCTTCTTTCCCTAAAGGCTCTAAGTGTGTAATTAACAATAGACCAAGAAATATTAAAAGGATGAAAACAAGAAGAAAAAGGAGAAGAAAAACAACAATTGGGCCTGTGCATCGCACGGGTACATCATCTAGTACTAGATAAATAATCACCTTATTCTTTCATAGTGTGTTATATTATAAAATAATCAGATTGCCAACAATATCTAAATCATAAATTTTGAAAATAATAAACGTGAAAAGAACAGAATTACGTGGAAATATTCACAAATTATTGTCTACTAACATACGCAATTATTTATAATTTATTTTTAAATAATCTGATAAACATACTTATGGCAATCATCCCATGAACTAAAATTTCATAGCAGCACCAACAGTAGCAGAAGAAAGAAGAAGAAGAAGAAAACGAAGGAGGAGAAGGAGGAGGAGGAGGAGAAAGGGGGCTGAAGTTATTTAAAAAATAGGTACAAATTAAAACTTTAAAAAAAAAATAGGTATAAATTAGATGGGGGCGACCAAATAAGGCGGCCGTGTAATTTTTACAGTTACATGAGCTAGTTAGGGGTCGGGTTTGCGAGTTAAAACGATCAACCCGCCCCATTTCAGGCTTAGAACTAGAACAAACACAAGTAGGTACAAAGATAATTTGTTTTTCGAATGACAACTTGAATTTGACTTTGATAAGTCGGTTTGAAGCCGATCAACAGCACGTAACATGCCACGTTTCACATGACTCGCCCTCTTTCAAATCAACAGATTAGTCCACTAAACAAAGCCCAACATGCGTGAACACGTAAAACTACTGCTTTTTCTGGTACAATCTCCTATACTCACGCCCACCGCCTTTTCACCTATTTCCCATTTCAATTGGGTATTAGCTCCTAAAATATTTAAAATATCCAATTGGAAATCAACACGTGTTAAGCATGCTAACTACTTTTCCACCTCCAAGTACAACTCCACTTTCTCTCTTTCCACCTCTATATAATAAATAATTTCTTTTTCTCCAGTTTCTTCTATTCTCTATTCTCTGGCTTCTCCAGACTTTTTCCTGTTCGTTTCTAGGGTTAGCTTTCTTCATCTCTTTTCTTTTTCCCTCTTCTCTTACTGGGTTTGATTATCGCTGCAAAATTATTATACCCTTTCGGCTTTTTATGGTTTTGATCTTTTGTTTTATATTATTGTTACCTTTTTTCAAGTGCTTGAAGTGGTATAGTAGGTTCTGTGTGGTTTAATATTTTTGTTTGTTTTTTTGAAGGGATAGGAGGCGAAAGTTCTCTAAAGAAAGGATTTTGTTGTGTCTTCTGCGAACAGGTGAGTTTTTTTTTTTGGAAGTTTCAAATTGAAATTGTAAGAGGGGAGATGAATAGAGATTCCTTAGCTCAGCTTTCGTACTACCTTTTAACAAATATAAAATATTGAAAAGCATCTAGTAGTTTTTTTTTTTCTTTTATATAACCTTTATCATCATAAAAACTTATGTTAACCATGTAGAAATTTCAAAATTTTAGATGCTCAATGTATAAAACGTTACTATCAATCCTCAACGTGGCTATGGACTGAATTTATTGGCCGAGTTTAGAATACTCCAATTAATATGATGGATTTCCTTGAAGGTGATGAGAGCCATTTACAGTATCCTAAGTTTCATTTTTTAATTTAGGAGAAAGATTTCGGAGTATGGTATGATCCTTTGAGCTCTGGTGCATTTATATCAATCTACTATGCTTCAATCCCCAAGTAGCTCCTTTGTATGTACTTTGATCTACTCAAGCTTCTTTTTCCATTACAAAATAATTTTGTCTTTACGGGAAATTAAGTATTGGGGAAACTAGAGGTGCTCTGATATCCATCTCTATACGAACGTACAAGTTTATGCTGGATAATAAGAAGACTTTTGACAAGCACCTAATGCAAGTGTGACTTTATAATTATACTTGAATTCCAACTAGTTGTTCTCACCAATATTGATCTTTTGCTCCAATTGTGTTTCGTCTTTTGTTGAGTCCGTGTTTATTCGGTGAAACTGTAGGTTTATTGTGATAATTTTCATCAATGTAATCTTTAGTTTGTGTCCCTTCTTAGCACCTTCAATAGTCATTTTTGTCTCACTGACGGATGTGTGCATATGGAAGTCTGCGTAGGACATTGTCAAGCCATCCTGGGGGTATTCCGTCATTGTATCCTATGTGGAAAGTGTTTGCTAGGTTCCTGATAGTGGAGTAGAAAGAATAAAATTTTCTGGCTTGTGGGCATCGTATTCTCCCTAATTGTTGGGTTTTCAGTGCTCTGCTGCTCTTACTGTCTCTACTCATCAACTCCTTTGTACCATTTTCGAAATGGAAATATGTTTTGTATTTTGTTTCCCAAGCTTATTTATCGCTGAGGTGACAGGAACATGTGGGGCTAGTTCTGGTGCTCTGTATCTGAGCTTAGTTTGATTGTGTTCAATTGAGTTACCTCCCACATGCATCTCTCTTCGTTCAGCATTTTCTAGGGCGACACAACCTTCAGCTGTTAGTCATCAATTCCTTTCTCGTCCTTCTTAGTTTTCCAACTCCCTTTTGACTTATCATGTAACTCTGCAAAGTTTCCCATCAACCTTCTACATTGACCATGCATATGTTATGCGACCCTTACAAGTACTTAACTCAATCATCTGTTGAAACTCTCCTACGTTTTATCATTAACTCCTCCCTGTTATATATTCTTGACTTCCACAGTTCATCTGCGGAATAAGTACATGTAAGTGTGCCAGTATTTTAAACGGAAGGTAGAGAATTCTATATAGGTGGTCTAACTCTGAATTTGAAAATGTTTTGCCAAAGGGAAGATGGGTACTAGCCTTGGTAATAGGGCCTGTTACAAACTTACAACTGACAGGAACAGTGTCCATTTAGTAGCATCTGCCCCCTGTACCCCGTCGTCCCTTTTTTTTCCTGAGTGGGTACAGTCATGTCAAGCTCTTCCGGCAATGGGCCTGTGGTGATTTTTTTAGGAGAGATGGGCTAGTGGTAATTACATTGATGTATCCGTGGGGCAAGGAAACAACACAAGGTGGATTATACTTGTGTTTTTAATGTTTTGGGCTCAATATGGTAATAGTTCTTGATGGCAGTCTCTGGAGGCATGATTTCTCCTGGTAGAACAAGAAATGGAGGCAATCAATGGTTAATGAAATTTATATGTATTCTAGTTATGGTGCTTAAGTGGCAGGTAGCTAGCTATGGGTTGGTTGTCAGACCATGAGGATGCAGCAGCAGCATAATAATAACACTCTTAGCTATAGTGTTTGATTCTGCCATTTTCTTGAGGTCTTTGTTGTACCTTGCCTTTCCCCAATGCTGCTTGGACATACAAAAACAAATTACTACAATTTAATTTTTTGTTATGTGGATGCAGTCCATCTTCATCTATCAGCTGATAAATTACCATGTTGATTTGCTTTTCAAGGAAATGAGAAGTTTTCACTTTCCAATATAACTTGGTATACTTGGCAGTTTCGATACTACTTTCTCAATCAATATGTGCCAATAGCCTCTAGCTAAATGTTAGCCAATTCAATTTAATCTCTGTAAGAACGCATGCCAATGCAGTGGGGTAAAGTGAAATTAGGGATATCGTATCCCGCTGTTACTAGAATGGTACATTAACGTTGCCTTTCTTGCAGGAAAATTTAAGATGGAGCAAAATGACACAGGTTGCCAAGCTCCTCAAGCTCCTACCCTTTGTGTTAACAATTGTGGGTTTTTTGGAACTGCAACAACAATGAACATGTGCTCAAAGTGCTACAAGGACATGATGTTTAAGCAAGAACAAGCTGAATTTGCTGCTTCATCTATTGAGAGCTTTGTGAATGGAAGTTCAAGCACCAGTGTGAAAGCTGTTGATGTTGCTGTTGGTGTTCAGGAAGGTCCGGCAGAATCCCTGGTGATACCCAAACAAGTTGTATGTGTACCACCAGAGAACGATAATGTTGAGAAGGCTAAAGTGGGGCCAAACCGGTGCAATACTTGTAGGAAACGAGTTGGTTTGACTGGCTTCAATTGCCGATGTGGGCATCTTTTCTGCTCAGTCCATCGCTACTCTGACAAGCATGACTGTTCCTATGATTATCACAAGGCTGCTCAAGATGCTATTGCGAAAGCCAACCCAGTTGTTAAGGCTGAAAAGCTTGACAAAATATAATGGAAGGTTCTGAGTTATGAGCTGCAGTATTATCAAAGTTGTCTTCTACACCCGCGGGGCTCTCTGTTGACTACTGTTGTTAGGTGCCTAGGATTACAAGGGGTTGAGAGAAGCATAAGGCATCCTGGAATCGAGCAAGGAATGTTGTGGTTACATCTTTAGTGCTTGTTTGTGCTTGTGATGGACATTCTTTTGGGTTATCTTTTGATTAGTGATTCCAATTTAATTTAATGACGTAAAAGTTGGTGTTCGTTAAGTATAAAAGAAGTTTCGTTCTATCAAATCCTTTTCTCTAAAAAAATTTGAGTCTTTCGAACAAGAAATTCAGGGTTGCTGGGTAACAACATCAGATTTGACGAAAATTCAGGCAATGTTCCTTTAGATTTAAAGAGTTTTCAAAGGTTCCATCTTCAATTGTTTCTGGCATTTTCATTGCAGCGTTCATTATTTTTGCGCGTGAGACTCAGGTTGTTTAATTCCTTGCTCTTCTAGGGTATGACTCGTATGACGATTGTCACGGTGCATGTGGACCTCAGATTTTTATGCAGATGTAAACTCACTTTTTGGTTTTTGGTAAGTGGCCGTTCTAACCTACATAATTTATTTTGATTTGATTGCATTGTATCGCAGGTAAATTTAAAGATAAAAAATTTACACTTAGACAATAAAGAACTGAATCACTTACCTGAATTCGTCGGTCGGTACGGTACGGTACGGTATTTAGACATTTCGGTTCGGTATTCTCGGTATTCGGTTTCTTAAAATCCTATACCAATACCGTATCTAATTAAATTCGGTATGGTCGGTTTTTCTCCTTTCGGTTTCGGTTTATTCGGTTCGGTAACTTCGGTTTATTCGGTTTGAATACTAACTAGTGCATAGAGCCATACACTTTAATATTCTTAGTTAAAGTACTCAAAAACACAAAACTCAAAATGTTTGTTGACAAAATTTTTGTTCAAAACTACCAAATATCGATCGAAAATTGTACATAAAAGAATATTTGATCATTAGAAATGTCTTGTTACTTGTTTAGAGTTAATTGATGAACTTTGACTATAAAGGAAAGTAAACTTTTAGATTTTTTATATTTATGTTATAATTGATAATATGTATTTTGTGTAATATAATATATATTTCGGTACGGTATCGGTATTTCGGTATTTTATTTTAAAATACGAAATACCATACCTAATACCAATTCTTTTAAAAACTTAAAACCAAATACCATACCAAATACCAAAATACCGTATACCAAATACCAAAATTTTCGATTTCGGTACGGCAATTCGGTATTTACCAAATTATGCCCAGCCCTAACCTGAATACACGCCCTTAATGCCAAGCCAACTGCTTCCTTCCTATCCCCTTTTCTAAGGGAAAAAGAATGTGAACTCCCTCGAATCGTTTGGTTATTGGGACTGGGTTACTAGTTTTGATATAAATTTGGAATTATGTTTGTTGACCTGGATCAAGTGCGGTGCATCAAAGACGATGACGGTCATTGATGGAAGAGGCCCAGATTAGGCAAAGATGGCAGTCATACTTTCATAAACTTCTGAATGAAGAGGGGGATGGAAACACCGTGTTAGGGCAATTGGGGAACTCCGAGAGTCATCGAGACTTTAGGTATTGTAGGCGTATTAAGGTTGAGGAGGTCGTGGTGCGATGGGTAAGATGAGTCGGGGCAAAGCGACCGGACCGGACGAGATTCCAGTAGAGTTTTGGAGATATGCGGGTAGAGCAGGCTTGGAGTAGCTAAATGGGTTGTTTAATGTTATCTTCAGGACAAAGAGGATGCCTGATGAGTGGCGGTGGAGTATAATGGTTCCAGTGTACAAGAACAAAGGGGATATCCAGAATTGTAACAACTATAGAGGTATCAAGTTACTAAGTCATACCATGGAAGGGAGGATAGGAGGGCGGTGTCTATATCGAAAAACCAATTCGGGTTTATGCCGGGTCGTTCTACTACGGAAGCTATCCACCTTATCAGGAGGTTGGTGGAACTATACAGGGATAGGAAGAGGGATTTGCATATGGTGTTTATTGACCTAGAGAAGGCGTATGACAAGGTTCCTAGGGACGTCCTTTGGAGGTGTCTAGAGGTGAAAGGTGTGCTAGTGGCTTACATTAGGGCGATAAAGGATATGTATGATGGAGCTGTGACATGGGTTAGGAGGTGACTCAGAGCCTTTTCCGATTGTTATGGGGTTACACTAAGGATCTGCGCTCAGCCCGTTCTTATTTGTTCTGGCGATTGACGCACTGACACACCATATCCAAGGAGAGGTGCCATGGTGTATGTTGTTCGCTGATGATATAGTTCTGATTGATGAGACGCGAGGCGGCGTGAATGGGAGACTTGAGGTATGGAGGCAGGCCCTGGAGTCTAAAAGTTTCAAGTTGAGTAGGACTAAGACGGAATATGTGGAATGTAAGTTCAGCGGCGTGACGGGGGAGGCGGATGTGGAAGTCAGGCTTGACTCATAGGTCATCCTCAAGAGAGAAAGTTTTAAGTACTTAGGGTCAATTATCCAGGGAGATGTGGAGATCGACGGAGATGTTACGCACCGTATTGGGGTGAGGTGGATAAAATGGAGATTAGCGTTTGGAGTCCTGTGTGATAAGAATGTGCTACCGAAACTCAAAGGTAAGTTCTATAGAGCGGTGGTTAGACCGGTCATGTTGTATGGAATTGAGTGTTGGCCAGTCAAGAATTCACATATCCAGAAGATAAAAGTAGCAGAAATGAGGATGTTGAGATGGATGTGTGGGCACACTAGGCTGGATAAGATTAGGAATGAAGATATTTGAGAGAGGGTGGGCGTGGCTCCCGTGGACGACAAGATGCGGGAAGCGCGACTTAGATGGTTCGGACACTTGCGGAGGAGAAGCCTAGATGCACCGGTTAGGAAGTGTGAGCGGTTGACTTTGGCAGGTACGAGAAGAGGCAGAGGGCGGTCTAAGAAGTATTGGGGCGAGGTGATCAGGCAGGACATGGCGCGGCTTCAGATTTCTGAGGACATGGCTCTTGATAGGAACATGTGGAGGTCGAGCATTAGGATGGTAGGCTAGGGGATAGTCGAGAGTTCTTCCCTCTTTGTACCGGGTAGTCTGATAGAGTTTTGTTTAGGTTTGTTAGCGATCCATGTTGTGTTTGTTTTGCATAGTTTTGTGTTATTGTCCTTTTACTTATTCGTTGTTGTTATTTTCTTTCTGGCATCTTTTGTTGTTATATGCCTTTTATTTTGTTTCTTTTCTGATATTATTGTCTCTCTTGTTGAGCCGAGAGTCTCCGGGAAACAGCCTCTCTACCCTTTTTGGGGTAGGGGTAACGTTTGCGTACACTCTACTCTCCCCAGATCCCACTAGTAGGATTTACTGGGTATGAATTGTTGTTGTTGTGTTCAGCGTTTAGCAATTTGTATCAATTAGTAGTATTTTATACCAAAATCTTGGTATATCCATTTCATATTTGACGTCCTAGGATAATTTTGTTCCGAATCAAATGATCACAAAGGAAATAAGTGTCGTATTGGAGATAATATATGAGGCAGAAGGATTTTTTTCCCCGTGTTTAACCCCTTGTAAAGCTTTTTTCCCCCCTCACCCCTAGTAAAACGAGTGTGTTTATTCTGCGATAGAAGTGAGTATGGTCAAGGTCAAAAAACATAATATTGCTAAATTTGGATATAGTAGACGCTTCACGGCTTGTATCATTCACATGTTTTGACACAGTTTCAAAACCTGATTGCGTGTTCCCTTTTTCCTTATCATGTTGGGTTGTATAGGGTAAAATGTGTCAAGCGACACGTGGAGCCGAAGGCAGATGTCGAGCGAGACAAATGACGACCAAGGTCGAGGGCAGCAATTGTATGGGTCAAAATTAGACCAAAGAAATTCGGCACGCGAAGACATAAGGCCAAGGTCGGATATGCTGAGGTCGGACAGGCCAAGGTCGGACCGTCATCAACAAGGCTGAGGTCGGACAGTCCAAGGTCGGACAGGCCGAGGTCGTGATGAAACAACTAGTCTGTTTTGAGATCCTCAAAAGGAATATTCTACTGAATATTCCCTCTAATTGTACCTTTTTGTAGGATTTTCTATGGATACCTCCCTACCCCCCCCCCCCCCTTTATAAATAGGAGGGGCGGACTTTCCCAAAGGAGAGGCTCTCTCTCTGTCTCCCTCTCCCTCTTTCTAGAAAATATGTAAACACACCTCTCCAAAGAATTGAGAGGATCAGTGATCCCATACCTTCATCGGATCAAAAAAGGGTCATAAGGTTCTTGTATTTGTCTACCATTGATCTTTATTAAATGAAAGAAGATCCGTCTCACTGAAGATCGGGTGAATCTTTTCCTTTATTCATATTTTTGTTACTTAATGCATCTTTACTTATACCGTTAAATCTGATCATAATCGCTGTCAACACTTATACTTCACTATGTTTTTCTATTTCTCCTACTCATCTCGGATCTAGAGTTAATTATCTTTAACTAGGATTTACCCCTTCATCTTTATTGATTGATTTGCTTAAAAAGAGTTTAATATCTTTTGAGTCAAACAATTTGGCGCCGTCTGTGGGGATTTTCTAGTTAAAATTTTAGTTTCCCCTAGATCTAAATTAAATTCTAGTTTCACTTTCTACTCGCCGTAGCGTCATCCTTTCGTTTGCTGTCTATCTTGCTTGGACACTGACAAGGTCAAAACCCCACAATTTGTGGACCAAACAGAATTTAATAATCCATACAAAGGAGCATTTTTCTCTTGGCTTTCAATATAATAAGAAAAATAAATCAGAGGGACCAGTACATATAAAACACTACTCTACTAGGCAGCTGAAGTATATTATTCTAAGGAAAATGACAAGACGATCTTATGCTGCATGCCTCCAAAAATAATTAGACTCAAGATTGATAGATGAATTAGAAAAGAAATATTTGTTAAGATCTTGAGCAGGGCCAGGGCCTGAACGTATCAAGATTCGAAGCAAGGTACTGTATTGCTATAAAACAGACCGTTTGAAGGGTCTACGAAAAGCACTTAAACTAATGGTTTTAGAAAAAAGAAAAATAAATGACCACATTCTTAAAAGCTAGCAATCAAGGATTTGTTCATTCACTGTCTATCTTGCTTGGACGTTGGCTTATGACTTCCAGGTACTAATTTTTGTGGGAAGAAGCATCAAAATAAATCAAAAGCGAAGGACCAAAGCTTTCTTATTATTATCTTTTAAATTGAGCCCCCACATTACCGACGAGGAAATCGGCGGAGGGCGATGGTGCCAGAAAGTTTGTCGATTCAGACGTCTTCATGAAGATAAATGTCGGGATTGTACTTGACGAGGGCTTGCCCTCTCGCTCTAAGATTTAGGGCGTTTTTCCGCATATATTTCTCTTTATTCGGCGGAACAACCCTCTCTTGCCAAACTGGTAGGGGCGACTAAAAGCATAACCGGAGAAGGGAACGTGATCAAACTGAGGTAACGAATGCTTTTATTTTGTTTTAACTAACTATTTCTCCAAGTGGAATAGGGGAAATCACCCGAAAAATGCATCATGTTCTCCAGCGCAAGCAAAATTAAGCAAACTGGGACTCCTCCAGGAAATGCATCATATTCTCCAACACAAGCAAAATTAAGCAAACTGGGACACCCCCAGAAAATACGTAATATTCTCCAACACAAGCAAAATTAAGCAAACTGGGACTCCCCCAGGAAATACGTCATATTCTCCAACACAAGCAAAATTAAGCAAACTGGGACTCCCCCAGGAAATACGTCATATTCTCCAATACAAGCAAAATTAAGCAAATTGGGACTCCCCCAGGGAACACCCTTTAAGGCCAAGGGCCCTCGCCAAAGAAGAAGAAGTTCGACCTTGATCGAACGACGACGGGTTAACATTTCGATAAGTCAAAATAACACCCTTTAAGGCCAAGGCCCTTCGCCAAAAAGAAGAGTTCGACATCGATCGAACAAAGACGGGTTAACATTTCGATACGTTCGAAATAACACCCTTTAAGGCCAAGGGCCTTCGCCAAAGAAGAAGAGTTCGACCTTGATCGAACGACGACGGGTTAACATTTCGATAAGTCGAAATAACACCTTACGGCCAAGGGCCTTCGCCAAAGAAGAATAGTTCGACCTCGATCGAACGACGACGGGTTAACATTTTGATACGTTCGAAATAACACCCTTTAAGGCCAAGGGCCGTCGCCAAAGAAGAAGAGTTCGACCTCGATCGAACAACGACGGGTTAAAATTTCGACAAGATCGAAATAACACCCCTACGGCCAAGGGCCGTCGCCAAAAAGAAGAATTCAGCCTCGTCCGAATCAACCGTCGACCTTTAAGGCCAAGGGCCTTCGCCAAAGAAGAAGAGTTCGACCTCGATCGAACAACGACGGGTTAACATTTCGATAATATCGAAATAACACCCCTACGGCCAAGGGCCGTCGCCAAAAAAAAGAATTCGTCCTCGTCCGAATCAACCGTCGACCTTTAAGGCCAAGGGCCTTCGCCAAAAAGAAGAGTTCGACCTCGATCGAACGACGACGGGTTAACATTTTGACAAGATCGAAATAACACCCCTACGGCCAAGGGCCGTCGCCAAAAAGAAGAATTCGGCCTCGTCCGAATCAACCGTCGACCTTTAAGGCCAAGGTTCTTCGCCAAAGAAGAAGAGTTCGACCTCGATTGAACAACGACGGGTTTACATTTCGACAAGATCGAAATAACACCTCTACGGCCAACGGCCGTCGCCAAAAAGAAGAACTTGGCCTCGTCCGAATCAACCGTCGACCTTTAAGGCCAAGGGCCATCGCCAAAGAAGAAGAGTTTGACCTCGATCGAACAACGACGGGTTAACATTTTGACAAGATCGAAATAACTTCCCTACGGCGAAGGGCCATCGCCAAAAAGAAGAATTCGGCCTCGTCCGAATCAACCGCCGACCTTTAAGGCCAAGGGCCTTCGCCAAAAAGAAGAGTTCGACCTCGATCGAACGACGACGGGTTAACATTTTGACAAGATCAAAATAACACCCCTACGGCCAAGGGCCGTCGCTAAAAAGAAGAATTCGGCCTCGTCCGAATCAACCGTCGACCTTTAAGGCCAAGGGCCTTCGCCAAAGAAGAAGAGTTCGACCTCGATCGAACAACGACGGGTTAACATTTCGACAAGATCGAAATAACACCCCTACGGCCAAGGGCCATCGCCGAAAAGAAGAATTCGGCCTCATCCGAATCAACCATCGACCTTTAAGGCCAACGGCCTTCGCCAAAACGAAGAGTTCAACCTCGATCGAACGAGCACGGGTTAATATTTCGACAAGTTCGAAATAACACCCTTCAAGGCCAAGGGCCTCCGCTAAGAAGAAGTGTTCGACCTCGATCGAGCGATGACGGGTCAATATTTTGACAAAATCGAAATAATACCCTCGTAAGGCCATGGGCCTTCGCCGAAGAGAATTCGAAATATCCCTAAGGCCAAGTGCCGTAAGAAAATATAAAGTGAAAGAAAGACCGGGACTCGCCATGCGGGAATCTACCTCGCACCAAAGTTGCGGAAAGCGAAAACATGGAAAAGTACAAGGCGAATAACAACGAAAAGTTCTTCTTTATACGAAGTCACTGCGCAAATAGTCGCAGATTACATACGACCCGGATCAATGGTAAAAAAAAGACAGCTATCTTTTCACTCGGCGTCACCATTGCCACTCTCTTCACCACCATCTCCAAGATATTCTCCCTCGGCATCGGCATCCTCAGCTGCAGCCCATACTAGTCGACCTCCCCATCCGAATTTCTCGAACTACGATTAATGAAGTCCGCTCAACGAGCTCGACCAAGAGACGACCTCGATAAGCGGAGGGACTAACTGTATGGGTCAAAATTAGACCAAAGAAATTCGGCACGCGAAGACATAAGGCCAAGGTCGAACAGGCTGAGGTCGGACAGGCCAAGGTCGGACCGTCATCAACAAGGCTGAGGTCGGACAGGCCAAGGTCGAACTGGCCGAGGTCGTGATGAAACAACTAGTCTATTTTGGGATCCTCAAAAGGAATATTCTACTGAATATTCCCTCTAATTGTACCTTTTTGTAGGATTTTCTATAGATACCCCCTATAAATAGGAGGGGAGGACTTTCCCAAAGGAGAGGCTCTCTCTCTGTCTCCCTCTCCCTCTTTCTAGAAAATATGTAAAGACACCTCTCCAAAGAATTGAGAGGATCAGTGATCCCATACCTTCATCGGATCCAAAAAGGGTCATAAGGTTCTTGTATTTGTCTACCATTGATATTAAATGAAAGAAGATCCGTCTCACTGAAGATCGGGTGAATCTTTTCCTTTATTCGTATTTTTGTTACTTAATGCATCTTTACTTATACCGTTAAATCTGATCATAATCGCTGTCAACACTTATACTTGACTATGTTTTTCTATTTCTCCTACTCATCTTACCCCTTCATCTTTATTGATTGATTTGCTTAAAAATAGTTTAATATCTTTTGAGTCAAACGGCAATATCATTTGTTCCCAGAAGGAATATTGTTCATAAAGCCAAAATAAATGCCTGCCCGGTAGCATTTAATGGAGAATATTCTATAGTATTAAGTGTGTAGTCCGTTACAGAGAATATAACATTCGCTGTCTACCATTATGAATTCTTCAATGGCCTCCATAATTGTAATTTAAGAGGGGTTTGATCCTAGGACCTTGTTCCCTAAATGTAAGTATAAGTAATGAGCTCAACAACCATTGTAAGGGGATTGAAATCTGAAAAACTTATCCTAAATATTGTTCAAAGCTTAATAATATTTTGTCTTCTTTCTTATTATTGCTCCCTAACGCACACGCAAGTACAAGTGGTCGACAAGTAATATAGAATTGTACGTCCAGATATCGTACCCACGGGGACTTGTGATTAACTATCAACTATATTAAACTAAGACAATTAATCTATTCAAGCGATTGTCTGAAGTATGAATATTTAACTAAAACTAATCTAGAATAGTAAACTATGAAATTAAAGGAAACAAGTCTGCAATCTTAGAGATGAATTCAATGGGAGAAAATATTTCAGAGCTATGGGTTAGCTAACAATCCCGATGAGTTTTTCACTTAAATCATCTAATTAATTTATCTGATTTATTGGTTAACAAGGTTAATATTGCTCGTAGACTTCTCCCGAAGTACAACTCGCCTATTCAAGCTAACCTAACGCCTATATTTCCATGGAGTTAGGATTAACAAGAACGCATTAATAATTCCTGTATAATAACCAAGCAAGGCGATTAGGTATATCCCTATCCTAACCGCAAATCCGTTCCCGACGCTCGAGTTCAAGATCTTGCTCTGTTCAGTCCTTTTTGCAGTCTAAATTCCTTCTCCCTTTCAATCCTAAATTCATAGATAGTATTCAATTGGTGATCAAGCAATCAAATAATTAAGCGCAAGATTGAATAAATAAACTAATATGATAAAATAATAAGAACAATTCAAGCTTCAAACTACAACGTTCATGTAGCACCCACAACTCTAGAACTAATAAACTATGAAACTAAGAGAAGGGAATAGAGATGGCAATGGTGCGGGGCGGGGCGGTTGCGGTGCGTGTTGAACCTTAACCCGCAAAGATTTCAACCCGCCCCATCCCATCCCGTATAACAAGTTTTTCTATTTTCAACCCGCCCCGCCCTGTATAGCAATTTTTTTCCCGTTTTTTAGTGAGGAGTAATTTGTTGGCAAATCTTTTTCTAACTTGAGACATCATTCCTCTCCATTCTTTAGATATTTTTTAAAAAAGATTTCAGTTTCAGACAGTGAAATGCTAATTATTATACTCACTTTTTCCCTTATCAACATTTATTTTTGCTTTGTATATAAAATATAGTATTTACTTAGAGAGAGACTTTTATATGCACTGTTATTACTATTTCTTCATTGTTGTTTTTCTCTTTCACGGGATGATTTTAGTTTTGGCTCCGAAATTTATGATCCTTTAATTTATTTAGCAAAATTGCAGGCTTCAGACTCTTATATTAATAATATAAATAGTAAGAATACTCCAAAACAAAAGGAAACTAACAATTATCCAATACGTATTTATTTTGCAAAACTTTTTTTTCTCTCAAAAGTACATGGGGGAAATTATATATTTAAGATTCTAGATTATTGTCATAAGATTTTTAGTATTAATTAGTAACCGCGTACCAAAAATTGTTTGTTCAAGAATTAAATGTGTAGAAGATAAAACTTTCAGTTGCAAATCCTTAACTTAGCTACTTATTTTGATCTAATACGCAGCCCGCAACTAAACCCGCAACCGCCCCCGAACCACTTTAAGCACTTTTTAAAAATCTGAACCCGCCCCGCACCCGCATAACCTTAAAGCCGCCTCGCCCCGCAAAAGCTCAAACCCGCCCCGCCCCGCCCCGCCCCGCCCCGTTGCCATCCCTAAAAGAGAAGAGAATAAATACTAGTTAGAAGCCTCCTCCAAGCGTGGTGTGTTCTTCTTAGGTCTAAAGTATGTCAAAAGTCCAGAAAATAACGTTTTTCATGTATTTAGACCAAGAAGGGTCGGACCTCGACGAAATCTCCCTTTCCTAGCCGAAGTACGAAAACTTGCAAACTTAATGCTTTTCACGCGTCGCCCAGTGCGTCGCACTAGTGCTTTTTCCTGTCAGACCACAAAAAATCTAGTCTCTGAACTTTAGAAATTTCTGACAATAAATTGCACTAATGCGTAGAACAGTGCCTCGCAAAGTGCCTCGCACTAGTGCATTTCTTCAGCAGTTGCTTTTTCCTTGAATTTTGACATCCAGAATTGATCCTCGATCCCGAGCACGATCCCGACTTAATCTTTTGAGCTTTTACTCAGACATCGAAGCTCCAAATAGCTCGAATTTGCTCCATAACATCTACATAGCTCGGAATCACTCCTACAAGGCATAAAATACGCAATTAGTGCAAAACACTAGCGATTGAAGTTCAAACTCAATTAAAGTGTAGCAAGTTAGAGTATAATAAGCGACTAAAATATGTAATTATAGCCTTCCATCACTTATTAATATCGTTACTGCTGCCTCCGGAAGCTCTGCCCCGGAAATAAGATTTCTGTCGTCTTATCTCGATTTCAACGCTATGTCTTACATTCTTGTATAATTTATTATCATTTTGGGATCAATTTGATTCACTTGTCTATAAACCACGTATAAATTCAACTGTACCGTTTTACGAGTAAACAGTTTGGCGCCCACCGTGGGGCTTAGACAGTTGTGTAATTGAATCTATCCTTGCATCTATTACTAACCTATTTGATTCCTTGTTCTTAGCAAAAAAATATAGACAATGGCAGATAACGATGTCAACATCGCAGGTGACGTTGAGGCCCAAGGAAATCAGCCCCAGCACGAAGATTCGATTAGTGATACCCGTAATGAGGGGGATGAGGCCACGCCGGTTCATGACAGGCAATATCCAACATGTTCGAGAGGCAACTCATGATGACAATGAAGATGAGCACGTCACTGAAAAAGTAAGAATCCTGAGGAAGAAACAAAGGGCCATTATGGGCCACCTCTCACGGCAGGATCAGGTCATGACGGAGCTAAGGCAGGCGTTGTCGGGTGCTTCCAACAACGGGAATGGACGAGGTCCAGTTCCTCTTGGTGCTCCCGCAAGCCAAACAATGCAGAGGGTCGACAACAACACCCCGAGGGGCAAAGTCGGCTTCGACAGGGCCGGGGGTAATTATAGCGGATCTGGTAATAACAATGAGAATGATCCCGTTAAAACCGAACACATGCGGTTTATGAGGGAAATAAATGCCCGAATGGATCAAATTTTCGGGTGCACCACCAATGTTGAAAGTTCCGAATTCAAAGAAATACACCCAGTTGCTGTTTAAACCAAGCGCGGCACCAGAATTGATCCCAAAGCGGATCAAAATGCCAGACGTGCCGAAGTATGATGGGTCTTCAGATCCGCAGGAGCACATCACCACCTATACAACGGCGGTGGCGGGTAACGATTTAGCTCCGCACAAGATTGAGTCAGTCTTACTGAAGAAATTCGGGGAGACCCTCATGAAGGGAGCCCTGACACGGTATTCGCTCTTACCCGAGAATTCAATAGATTCTTTCGAGATGCTTGCAAATTCTTTTATTAAAGCCCATGCTGGGGCCAGAAAGGTACATGCCGACATATTTAGGATTGCACAAAGAGAGTACGAATTGCTGCAGGAGTTCGTGACCAGATTCCAAAAAGAAAGGACGATGCTACAAATTGTACCGGACGAATGGGTAGCTGAAGCGTTTACTAAACGGCTGAACCCGAGAAGATCCGACGCTTCCCGAAAATTGAAAAAAAGTCTGCTCGAGTTCTAGGCAACAACATGGGCGGATATTCACAACCAGCACGAGTCAAAGATATGGTATGATGACCCAAAAGGTCATCTTTTGTTTTAAAACCTGATTCCGTGTTCCGAGGCCATAAAAACCTCATTTATATCTCCTCGATTTGAGTGCTTAGTTCAGGCGTATATCCGGAAAGCTTTTATGTGAAAAATTGAGGAAATAATGATCTTTGGCCTAAAATGTTGATTTTAGTTGACTTTGGTCAACGTTTTGGGTAAACGGACCCAGACCCGTGTTTTGACGGTCCCGGTAGGTCAGTAGTAAAATATGGGACCTGGGCGTTTGCCCGGAATCGAATTTTGAGGTGCCAAGCCCCATATATGAATTTTTGATGAAAATTGTAAGACTGAAAATATAAGGAATTAAAGAAATTAATTAATGTTTGATCTCGTTGGTATCGGGCCCATATTTTGGTTCTGGAGCCCGGTACATGTTTAATATAATATTTATGTCATGTCTGTAAAATTTGGTGAAAACGGAGTTTATTCGACGTGATTTGGGCATCCGGTTGAGAAAAGAAGAATTTCAAGTGTTCTTAAGAATTTCATATGTTTTGCTGTTAAATCCGTAGTTTTAGATGTTATTTTGGCGATTTGATCGTGCGAGCAAGTTTGTACGATAGTTTTAGGCTTGTGTGCATGTTTGGTTTGGAGCTCCGAGGGCTCGCGTGAATTTCGGATAGGCTACGAAGTGATTTAGACTTACGAGAAATTGCTGGTATGCTTCATGTCTACAGACTGCGCAATTGCGAGCCTCGCATTTGCGAAGAAATTATCATATTTTCGAAGCAGGGGAGGGGACTGGGTAGTTCGCAATTGGGAAGAAAAGGCCGCATTTGCAGAAGTCCAGGTTCGCATTTGCGACTGGTACTTCGCATTTGCGAAGGCAACAGATATGCGAGGGGTTCGCATTTGCGATACCTTTCTCGCATTTGCGATTTTCCAAAGGCTTTTTCTTCCCCAAATCATAGGTAAATGATTCTTAACTCATTTCTTTCAATCTTTTACTTCTTTTCACAAGATTTCATCCTAGAATCTAGGGTTTTCATGGTAGAATTGGGGGATATTTTGTAGAACTTAAGAATTTCAAAATTTGGGGATTTAGACCTCAAATTGAGGTCGGATTCCAAAACCAATTGTATATCCGGGCTCGGAGGTGAATGGATAATCGGGTTTTGGTCCGAATTTTGATTTTGACCAAGCGGGCTCGGGGTTAGTTTTTGACTATTTGGGGAAAATATTGGGAAGCTTATAATTATGCATTGGAATTGATTTCTTTAGTGATAATTGATGTTATTAAGTTAATTATGACTAGATACGAGTGGATTGGAGGTGGAAACTAGAGGAAAAACGATAATTGAGCTTTGAGTTGGCCGTTGGATTGAGGTAAGTGTTGTGTCTAACTTTGACTTGAGGGATTAGGGATCCACGACTTAATTACTATGTGAAAATCCACGTGTGTGGCGTATAGGTGAGGTGACGAGTACCTATGCGCCGCCAAATTATCTTTTTAGCATGTTCCCTTCCCCGTTCCTAATATATTGTTTTTTTTCCTGTCTTAACTGCTTCATGCTTATTGATCTCTCCATGTTTAATTGCTTCTTGTTAGATGTTGTTTTCTTTATTGAAGGCATTAATTGTTCCATAGTTCATTGTATCACATTATTGGTTTAAGTTGGTTTATCGGTGCTTCATGGTACAAATTGGTTGGTCTCGCTGTGTAGTATTAATTGATGAAGTTATAATTGTATAGATTTCCGTTTGCTTTGGTTTGAGGCATAAATGTTGTGGAGGTTTGAGCTAAATTGTGAAATACTTGTTCGTATTGTGTGATTGGTACTGATATGATGGGATTGGGTTGCACGCTGCAACAGGAGGAATAAGGGTGATATATTGAGGAGGAATAAGGCTGAAATATGATTGTCTGGTGGGATCGGGTTGCGCGCTGCAACAGGAGTAATAAGGGTGGACAGGTGGGATCGGGTTGCACGCCGCAACAGGAGGAATAAGGGTGATATACCGAGGAGCAACAAGGGTGGACTGGTAGGATCGGGTTGCACGCCGCAACATGAGCAATAAGGGTGGATGTTCATATTGTTACTGATTACATGGTGGGATCGGGATGCGCGCCGCATCATTTTGTGTTTATATATTCATCTTCTACTGTGATTTTATTCTGTAGCATTGAAACTCTCTTAAGGATTGGTTATAGCTCAGTACTGGCAAGATAATTGAGTTCCGTATTTATTTTGCTGCAAGTTACTGTTCCATTTTGTTCCGTATTTCCTTTTGCTTTATTATATACTGCATGCAGGTTATATATTGTAAATGCCCCGCCACAGCCTCGTCACTACCTCGTCAAGGTTAGGATCGGCACTTACCAGTACATGGGGTCGGTTGTATTGATACTGCACTCTACACTTTCTGTGCAGATTTTGGAGCTGGTTGTGGCTGATCGAGAGGTCGGTTGCAGGAATTCATCTAGGAGACCCAAGGTAGTCCTGCAGGCGTCCGCAGGCCCTGGCATATCCCTCCTATGTTTCTACATTCCTGTTTTATTTTCTTTCGAGACAGATGTACTTTTCTTTCAGACCAATACTTGTAGATATTATAGAATGTTCGTGGATTATGACACCAGTTTCTGGGTGGTAACCGTTTCGGTATTGTTAATAGTATGAGGATAACCGGTTAATTATGTACTTCCACATTTATTTCAATTTGATTTAGTTTTGTTGATTGTAAACTATAAAATGTAATGGAAAAAGTCGAATAGAACTCTAACGTTGGCTTGCCTGGCGAGTGCGATGTTAGGCGCCATCACGGTCCCGATGGTGGGAAATTCGGGTCGTGACAAGTTGGTATCAGAGCACTAGGTTGCCCAGTTCTCACAATTCATGAACAAGCTTGGTTGAGTTTGAGGGATCGGTGCAGAGACGTATGTGCTTATCCCCCATAGGCTACAGAGTTAGGAACAATTTCACTTCTATTCTTCTCTGTCTTGCGATTTGGTCTCTCCGTGCTAATTGAACCATCTACTCTTGTTCCTTCGCAGATGGCGAGAACACGTACCGCTACATCAGCTGATCAGCAGCCCGAGCCCCCAGTGGTAGCTCCTACGAGGGGCAGAGGACGAGGCCGAGGCCGTGCTAGAGACCGAGGTAGGGGTAGGGTTCAGCCTAGAGCTCGAGCAACAGCACCAGCGGTGGAGGCTCAGATAGAGTTTGATGAGGAGGCTCCGGCCTAGACCGTTCCAGCAGGGCCAGCTTAGGTTCCAGAGGGGTTCATCGCTACCCCGGTACTTCAGGATGCTTTGGTCCGTCTAGTGGGCCTTATGGAGAGTGTTACTTAGGCCAGTACATTCCCTGTAGCACCAGCCGTCTCTCGGGCTGGGGGAGGAGCATAAACTCCCGCTACCCACACTCCGGAGCAGATGGCTCCCCAGTTTCAAACTCCAGCAGCTCAGCCAGTTGGGGTAGTTCTGTCGGTTATTGTAGCACAGACCGGTGATGGATCAACTATGTCTTATGAGGCCTTGTGGAGATTGGATAGATTTACCAAGCTTTTCACCACTACCTATGGCGGTACATCTTCAGAGGATCCCCAGGACTATCTGGACAGTTTTCACGAGGTATTACGGAACATAGGGATAGTGGAGACCAATGGGGTCGACTTTGCTACCTTTCGTCTGTCAGGTTCCGCCAAGAAATGATGGAGGGATTTTTATTTGGCCAAACCAGCAGGGTCGCAAGCTCTTACTTGGGACCAGTTATCTCAGCTATTTTTGGAGAAGTATCTTCCTATCACTCAGAGAGAGGACTATCGGAGGCAGTTCGAGCGCCTTCAGTAGGGTTCTATGACCGTCACTCAGTAAGAGACTAGATTTGTTGATCTGGCCCTTCATGCTCTTCTTATACTTCCCACCGAGAGAGAGGGGGTGAGGAGTTTTATTGAGGGACTTGCTCAGCCTATCATATTGCAAATGGCTAAGGAGACAGGGAGTGAGATTTCTTTCCAGGATGCAGCCAATGTAGCCAGACGAGTTGAGATGGTTTTAGCTCAGGGGAGTGGTCAGGGGTCTGACAAGAGGCCTCGTCACTCTGGTGGATTCAGTGGGGCCTCATCTGGAGTCCGGGGTACTTTTGGTAGGGGCCATCCTCCCAGGCCATTTCATTCAGCACTTCAGATATCCCATGGAGCTTTAGGGGGTCGTGGTCCTTACATACCTCCTTCAGGGCAGCCAGCTTATAGTGCATCGCCAGCTCCTATCAGAGCACCTCCTCTTCAGAGTTATTAACGCGGTCAGCCGGCCCGTGAGGGTCAGTCTCAATTCCCTCAGTCGTAGTATCAGGATGGATGTTTTGAGTGTAGCGAGTATGGGCATATCTGGAGGACATGTCCGAGATTAGTGGGTGTTCAGCCACAGCAGCAGGGTTCCCGTGCCATGATTCCGGCACTGCCCGCTCAGCCATCTAGAGGTAGGGGTCAGGGAGCCAGAGGTAGAGGTGAGCCCGCTAGAGGTGGAGGTCAGACCGTTAGAGGGAGAGGCCAGCCAGCAGGAGGCCGTCCCAGGGATATGGTTCAGGGTGGTGGGGCCCAGCCCCGATGTTATGCTTTCCCAGCTAGGCCTG
The DNA here is from genome assembly GCF_001879085.1 of Nicotiana attenuata. NCBI lineage: Eukaryota > Viridiplantae > Streptophyta > Magnoliopsida > Solanales > Solanaceae > Nicotiana > Nicotiana attenuata. Next base: position 63,506 of record NW_017673500.1, on the reverse strand, counting down.
AGGCTGAGGCATCCGATGTTGTTATCACAAATACTGTTTCGGTTTGTAGTAGAGATGCTTCAGTTCTATTTGATCCAGGATCTACATACTCCTATGTTTCATCTTATTTTGCTTCATATTTGGTTGTGCCCCGTGATTTTTTGAGTGCTCCCGTGTATGTGTCCACATCGGTTAGGGATTCTATTGTTGTAGATCATGTCTATCGTTTGTGTGTAGTTATTGTTGGGGGTCTTGGTACTAGCGTAGATCTCCTACTTCTTGATATGGTTGATTTCGATCATTTTGGGAATGGATTGGCTATCACTTATCATGCTATATTGGACTGTCACGCCAAGACCGTGATCTTAGCATTGCCGGGGTTGCCTCGATTAGGATGGAGAGGGACTCCTGGTCATTCTACCATCAGGGTTATTTCTTGTATGAAGGCTCAGCGTATGGTTGAGAAGGGGTGCTTGGCTTATTTGGCTTATGTTCGTGATTCTAGTACGGAGGTTCCTTCCATGGATTTTGTACCAGTTGTTCGGGAGTTCCTAGAGGTATTTCCTGTAGACCTGCCAGGGATGCCACCGGCAGGGATATTGACTTTTGCATTGATTTGGCTTCGGGCATTAAGCCTATTTCTATTCCGCCGTACCGCATGGCCTCGCCAGAGTTGAAGGAGTGGAAGGAGAAGTTGCAAGATTTGCTTGATAAGGGCTTTATTAGACCTAGTGTCTCGCCATGGGGTGCGTTGGTGTTGTTTGTAAAGAAGAAAGATGGGTCGATGAGGATGTGCATAGACTATCAGCAGTTGAACAAAGTAACCATCAAGAACAAGTATCCATTGCCGAGGATTGATGACTTATTTGATCAGCTTCAGGGTGCCAAGGTGTTTTCAAAGATCGATTTGAGGTCTGGCTACCATTAGTTGAGGATTAGGGCATCTGATGTCCCTAAGACAGCTTTTCGGACTCGATATGGGCATTATGAGTTTGTAGTAATGTCATTTGGCTTGACAAATGCCCCATCAACATTTATGGATTTGATGAACCGGGTGCTTATGCCCCATCTGGATTCCTTTGTTATTGTTTTTATTGATGATATCTTGATCTACTCCCGCAGTCGAGAGGAGCATGAGCAGCATTTCAGATCGTTCTTCAGACTCTGAGGGGCAAGCAGTTATATGCTAAGTATTCGAAATGTGAGTTTTGGTTGAGTTCAGTTGCGTTCTTGGGTCATGTTGTATCAGCAGAGGATATTCAATTGGATCCTAAGAAGATTAAGGCAGTCAAGGACTGGCCTAGACCCACATCAGCTATAGAGATCCGGAGTTTCTTGGGTTTGGCGGGTTATTACCATCGGTTTATGGAGGGGTTTTCATCTATAGCAACCCTGATGACCAGGTTAACTCAGAAGGGTGCCCCGTTCAGATGGTCGGACGAGTGTGAGGCGAGCTTTCAGAAGCTCAAGATAGCTTTGTCTACGGCGCCGGTGTTGGTGTTGCCCACAGGTTCAGGGCCCTATACGGATATTGTGACGCATCTCGTATTGGACTCGGTGCGGTATTGATGTAGGGTGGCAAGGTTATTGCTTATGCTTCGCGGCAGTTGAAGATTCACGAGAAGAATTATCCAGTTCATGACTTGGAGCTAGCAGCCATTGTTCGCACACTGAAGATTTGGAGGCATTATCTATGTGGCGTGTCGTGTGAGGTGTTCACGGATCATAAGAGTTTGCAGTATTTGTTCAAGCAGAAGGAGCTCAATTTGAGGCAGAGAAGGTGGTTGGAGCTATTGAAAGACTATGATATCACCATATTGTATCATCCCGGGAAGGCCAATGTGGTGGCCGATGCTTTGAGTAGGAAGTCAGCTAGTATGAGTAGCCTTGCATATATTCCAGTCAGTGAGAGACCGTTTGCTTTAGATGTTCAGGCTTTGGCCAATCAGTTCGTGAGGTTGGATGTTTTTGAGCCCAGCCGTGTTCTAGCTTGTATAGTTGCTCGGTCTTCCTTATTTGAGCGTATCAGAGATCGGCAGTATGATGACCCTCATTTGCTTGTCCTTAGGGACACAGTGCGGCACGGTGATGCCAAGCAGGTTACGGTTAGAGATGATGGAGTTTTGAGGATGCAGGGTCGTGTTTGTGTGCCTAATGTGGATGGGCTTCGTGAGTTGATTCTAGAGGAGGCCCACAGTTCCAGGTATTCTATTCATCAGGGCGCCGCTAAGATGTATCAAGACTTGCGACATCATTATTGGTGGAGGAGGATGAATAAGGATATTGTTGCATATGTAGATCGGTGTTTTAATTGTCAGCAAGTAAAGTACGAGCATCAGAGACCTGGTGGTTTGCTTCAGAAGATTGAGATTCCTGAGTGGAAGTGGGAGCGTATCACTATGGACATCGTTGTTGGGCTCCCACGGACTCAGAGGAAGTTCGATGCAGTTTGGGTTATTGTGGATAGACTGACCAAGTCAGCGCATTTCATTCCTGTGGCAGTTTCCTATTCTTCAGAGCGATTGACAGAGATCTATATACGTGAGATCATTCGTCTTCATGGTGTGCCAGTGTCTATCATATTGGATCGAGGTATGCAGTTTACCTCACATTTTTGGAGGGCAGTACAACGTGAGTTGGGGTACGCTGGTCGAGTTGAGCACAAATTTCATCCTCAGACGGACGGACAATCCGAGCGTACTATTCAGATCTTGGAGGATATGCTCCGCGCCTGTGTTATTGACTTTGGAGGTTCTTGGGATCAGTTGTTGTTGTTAGCGGAGTTTGCCTACAACAACAATTATCAGTCGAGTATTCAGATGGCTCCCTATGAGGCGTTGTATGGTAAACTGTGTCGGTCGCCAGTTGGGTGGTTTGAGCCGGAAGAGGCTCGGTTATTGGGTACAGATTTAGTGCAGGACACCTTGGATAAGGTTAAGATCATTCAAGATAGACTACGTATATCTCATTCCAGGAAAAAGAGTTATGCCGACCGTAAGGTTAGTGATGTGGCATTCATGGTCGGAGAGAGAGTGTTGCTTCGGGTGTCACCCATGAAGGGTGTGATGCGATTTGGGAAGAAGGGCAAGTTAAGCCCTAGGTTCATCGGCCCTTTTGAGATCCTTGATCGAGTGGGAGAGGTGGCCTACAGATTTGCGTTGCCACCAGGTTTATCAGCAGTGCATCCAGTGTTTCATGTGTCCATGCTTCGGAAGTATCACGACGATCCATCCCAGATGTTAGATTTTAGCACTGTCCAGTTGGACAATGATTTGACCTACGAGGAGGAGCCGGTAGCTATTCTAGACCAGCAAGTTCGTCAGTTGAGATCGAAGAGTTATCCTTCGGTTCGTGTGCAGTGTAGAGGTCAGCCTGTTGAGGCAGCTACCTGGGAGTCTGAGTCCGATATGCGGATTAGATATCCCCATCTTTTCACCGGATCAGGTACTTTTCTATGTCCGCTCGAGGATGAACAGTTGTTTTAGAGGTGGAGAATGTGATGACCCAAAAAGTCATCTTTTTGTTTTAGAACCTAATTCCGTGTTCCGAGACCTTAAATACCTCATTTTATCTCTCCTCAATTTGCATGTGCTGTCCGGGCGTATATCCGGAAAGCTTTTATGTGAAAAAGTTGATGAAATTTTTAGCCTAAAAAGTTGATTTTAGTTGACTTCGATCAACATTTTGGGTAAACAGAATCGGACCCGTGTTTTGACAGTCCCGGTAGGTCCGTAGTAAAATATGGGACCTGGGCGTATACCCGGAATCGAATTCCGAGGTCCCAAGCCCGAGAAATGATTTTTTGATGAAAATTGTAAGACTAAAAATCTAAGGAATTAAAAAAATTGATTAATGTTTGATCTCGTTGGTATCGGTCCCGTATTTTAGTTTCGGAGCCCGGTACAAGTTTAATATAATATTTACGTCATGTTTGTGAAATTTGATGGAAAACGGAGTTTATTTGACCTGATTCGGGTATCCGGTTGAGAAAAGAGGAATTTCAAGTGTTCTTAAGAATTTCATGTGTTTTGGTGTTAAATCCGTAGATTTAGATGTTATTTTGGAGATTTGATCTCGTGCAAGCAAGTTCGTACGATGATTTTAGGCTTGTGTTCATGTTAGGTTTGGAGCCCCGAGGGCTCGGGTAAGTTTCGGATAGGCTACGTAGTGATTTGGACGTAAGAGAAATTGCTGGTATGCTTCAGGTCTGCAGACTTCGCAATTGCGAGGTTGGGCTCGCAAATGCGAGCCTCGCATTTGCGAAGAAATTATTGCATTTGCGAAGCAGGGGAGGGGACTGGGTATGTTACACCCCACGTTTTCGTACGTGAAAGTACAGCATAAGTAAATCGATGAAAGTCAGAAAATGAGATATTACATTCCGCATTTTCGTATGCTAAAGCTTCGTCGTAAGTTAATCGACGTAAGTTTGGTAATGAGATTTATTTTGAGATTATAAGCATCATGCTATTTCAAACAAGTGATAAGAAAATTCGTGAAGGTGAGAGGGTAAGTGAATCGAAGAAAATGAGTCTCACGAAGTTTGACAATTTGGGATAAAATACGGTCCGAGTTATAATACCCGATATTTATGGACTAGTACCATACAAGGTACCATATGACCATGATAGTGAGGTGTATAAGGTGTGTTAAAGTGAGTAATTTTTAAATAATTTGAGATAATTCTTAATTATATGGATAATTGGTTAACTATTGAATTAGTGGGGAATTACCAAGTTAATTAAGAAAATTGGTAATTAATAATGATTTGGATAATTCTTAAGCATGATGTGACATCCATATAAAGCCCAAATGATGACTACTCATTTACATGCCATGTGGCATGTGTAAAGGAATTGGTGGCTTACAAGGATTGTTATGTATAACTAAGAGGAAAGTACATAAATTGCCAAAAAGCTTATGGATGAAGCTTGGCATTCAAAGACTCTCTAAGACTCCTAATTGATCACAAAGAAACGTGAGTTTATTTAAGCCAAGTGACAGATTTTGGGCAAAATTTTCATACAAAGTTACACTGCGTAATAAAACGGGATTTGCAATTCTAATAGGGCACGGTACAATCTTTCTCAAGAACATCGTACGGATTTTCCCCTACTTCGATCCGCCATTACGTGTTGTAAAAATTGACATGTGTTGGAAGGATTGTCAAGAGAATCGGCTCAAGTATGTTAAGGCTATCCCTTCTTTCTTTTGGCATGATCTATACGACATAAACGAAACGAGTAAATGCACAACTTCCATAAATGACTCTATTCATAGAAGTATTAGAGGTATCTATGTTCTTGAATTCCCATGTGTCCTAATATTTTATCATCTGTTTATGGGTCTCAGAAAAATACGTAAGTTGAAAAGGTTTACTTCATGATATTAATCAAAGGCAAAATGTCTTTATGATACTCCGAAAGATTTTATTGATGTATTTCTCATGCATTGCATTTATTTATACATATACATTGACCCATGACCAGATGGAGTTATATACACGTATATATGTATCTATATGTGTATGGGATATAGGAAAAAGGCTACGACGTTATATATGCATCACCACTTGATCAACTGGTATACGTTGATGATTTTGCCCACAATGGCCGAGATGATATGATGGGATGACCTCAGAGGCTTGATGATATTATGAATACATGTACCCATGCACGACATGACATTCATACGCATATGCATGACACTATAAGTATTTCATGATTTACAGAGTTATCCAGACTTACAGGTTGAGTCATTTACTCTATATTTCTTCTATGTCTTTTATGTACTTATTTATGTGCCTTACATACTCGGTACATTATTCGTACTGACGACCCTTTTGCCTGGGGATGCTGTGTTTCATGCCCGTAGGTCCCGTTAGACAGGTCGAGAGCCCTCCAAGTAGGCTATCAGCTCAGCGGAAGATGTTGGTGCGCTCCATTTGCTTCGGAGTTGCTTGTTTGGTTAGTTTGATTTAGATGTGTATTGTTTGGTATGGCGGGACTCTGTCCTGACATTTATGAAAATTATGTATCCTTAGAGGCTTGTAGACAGATGTCATGTACGTAAAGATTGTATGGCCTTGTCGGCCTATGTTCAGCGTACGAGTGGTCATTTTGGCCTTATAGGCCCGTATGTCTTATGTATAAGTTGGTATCACATGTTGTATTCTACTTATCTCACGGCAGCCTTCCGCCTCAGTTATCTATGATAGTATGACATTAAAAGATACATTATGTTGGTACTCGATTGAGTAAGGTACCGGGTGCCCGTCGCTGACCATCGGTTTGGGGTGTGACAAAATTGGTATCAGAGCAGTTATGTCCTAGGGAGTCTACAAGCCGTGTCTAGTAGAGTCTTGTTTATGGGTGTGTCGTGCACCGCACCTATAAGCAGGAGGCTACAAGGCATTTAGGACTGTCACTCTTTCTTCTTATTCTAGATCGTGTGGTAGAGCTCAGTCATAGAAATTCAAAATTCCAAAATTCTATTATATCCGTAATACAATGATACCCACATCCAGAAAGATGGTTGGTAAGAGAACGAATGTGGCTATGGAAGAGTTAAGTCAGAGGTACTCGATTTTGCATAATGCTTATGATGAGTAAATGTAAGATCTTCAGTAGATCATGTGTGTACTAAGTCGCGGAAGCCTTTTGATAAGGAGCCTTAAGGCAGGAATATCTATCCACCCCTATGGTGAAAGGCAATGAGAGATTCAGAAGGTAAATACAAGTTTCAACAAATAAAAGAAGCAAGGTATAGAAGGGTACGAGGTACCAAATTAGTAGAGATGAACATTATCTACAATTCTGGAAGAGAGATATAAGCATTTTGAGTTACCTTCATCAATAACAGAGGTATGTACAATTGGCCGCACCCATCTCAGTTATGCCCAATAGGGGCTAACAGGTGTAGTTTGAGAAAAGGATGGAACAACAGGATCCGGCTGGGGTTAGAGTAACCCAAAATGGTAAATGGATTGGTTGTGTTAGTTGACATTTCTGTGGGATATTACAAAAGTGCTAATAGATCTTCTTGTAAGACACCCAAATAGTGCACTCTAGAATATTACAATTAGATGTGAATACTAGCATGAAGAAAAAAAATTCAGAAGATAGACACTGAAAGCCTGGAAGGGATAAATATTACCTTAGTGTGACTCTCGTCACTAGTAGAGCGAGGACGTTGAGCAACCCGAAGAGCCGATGAATGAAGCAAGGAGAGCTAAAAGCGAAAAAAATAACGTGTTGAAGTTTTCACAAGAAAGGGATAGACAGAAATATTAGCAAAGTATTGAGAAGAGAGATAAGGAAGAATTATGAGTGAGATGTGATACATGGATGACAATGGTAGAGTGTTACAGAACCTATAGTCAAATAAAGAAAGAGACTAAAGGTGATGGGCCTTAAGACAACAAAAGAGTATAGGCCATACAGTCACATCCTCATTTCGAGAAATAAGTTCGCAACTCTAACGTGATTAACAGAAGGAAAAGTTAGACCCAAGAATAATGAAAATCAATATGGATTGGTGAACAAGATAAACTAAACATGAATTAGGGACTGAGTGATTTGATAATGGTCGGCATCATGAGAATTTCAGATTTTGTTCCGGCGATAATAGAATGGACACTAGAAGAAGACTCATGAAAAATTTAGAGAATTGTCCAAGAAGACACTTCCCTAAAGCAAGCAATGTGAGCAAAGTTAAGCTTAAGAGACTGTATGTGCCAGTTATAGTAATTGTCACCCTCGTGAGTAAGGAATTTCGTTATCCTTGGTACAGAAGGATTACCGCAAGGCGAGTAAGGGCCATCGATGATGTGAAAAGATGCCAAAGATGAAGAGGTAAAACATCTATACATAGATTATTATAGCACTAAATCTTAGTACTCCCCTAAAGGGAGAAATATGGAGTGATGTGGGATGAAGTCAGAATTAAGTGGTTCTAGTAATTATGGAATGGTAAAGGAAGAATGCGATAAAAATGAGAAAGGGATGAGATTGCACTTATTCAAGTCCTACAGATATACTACGATTCCAGAACATTATGCAAGCATAACATTAAGGAAAGGAAGTAAGGGTTCCTGCCTGGGATGTTATTGATAAATAAGGAGCCAGTGCGGGAGGTAAGTTAAGACAAAGGAAATAGCCCCAGAAAGATTACACGGAATATTGATATGAGAGTGGGCCAACGAGTGGTTAGTGGTTGATTCAGGAAGAGGCTAGTTATGGCTAGATAAGAGGATTCAGACAAATCAATAGACCGTGCAAGATAAACAAAGTGAACCCCAACATGGGGAATTCAACCTCGTAGTTATGACATCGTAATACTTGAGATATATTTATATGGGGAAGTTAAAAAGGTACCGTACGAGTGCTACGGAAATAAAAGAGAGTGCCACTGGGAAGACAGTCAAAATATCAGTTCAGAAGCAACCCCACAAGCACCAGGGCGTGGAGGTAAGTAACTACGGATAAGTATAGGCAAAGAAGGACATCAGAAGGTCCGTCGAGTATACAATGTAATAAGCTCACAACTTTACAAGAGTCAGAAGGTCCTTCCTAAGTACTACAATGGAAGACTAGCTGAGGAAATAAGGAAGAAGGCTTCAACCTAAACATAGTAACTCGAAGGAGAAATGGTCATGTAAAAGCAGTCTCACAACAAAAATTGTATGCACTCCAAAGGAAAGTGGCACCTACCGTGGCTAATGAACGGGGAGAAAGATCGAAGGTAATATTCGAGACCATATGAGTTGCACAAAAATTCCAGCATGCGTGGGAGCTAAGATAAGCTAAGTAGGCATGCAACAAGCGGCAGAACAACTAGAAGAAGTAATAGGTTACGTTTAAAGAAAGCTGAGAAGGAACAAAAAGGATTATTCGATCAATGACCAGAGTTAGTCACGTTATGAACGCACTTAAGATTTCGGAATATTATCCATGTAGCATATATGTTGGCAATCATACTGCCGTAGAAGACTCTGGTATAAGTTAAAAGAAAGAATTGAGTCCAGGTCATAGGCAAAGGATTTAATTGTTAGAAGATTATATCATGAATATTCCCTAACGCCCATGAAAGGCTAAGGTAATGACTAATACCATGAGCCACAAATTGGAAGATAGCATAAGCCTACATAAAGGCTAATCAGAAGGAAGAGGAAACTAAAGAAATACATCACCCAAGTAAATCAGGAGTTTGATTATTGGACCTAGAAAATTATTGAAGTTGTGCTTGAGAACATGGCAAAATCACTCTTAATATCAGAGGTGCAAGAGAAATAATACAACAACCATAATCTATGAGGGCTCTACAAGGAAGCCAGTTAGAAGTAGTACCAGCCTCATAAGAAGTCAGTACGAAGCTCCCACCCGATTGTGTATACACCAGAGGTTCAAGTATTATAATAGAGCTTCAAAGTTATGGACGTGAATTACACCTAGGTGGAAGGGAGGTCATGAAAGAAATAGAAGATACGATGCGGGATTTTAAGGTAAGTAAGGTAAATGTGAACAACGTACGAGATACTCAAAGGCAGAAGATCGTGCATAGTCCATACTTCGGATAAAAGGCTAGAAGCACGGGGATTCAGTATCTAGGAATAATAGTGGCATCGTCAGTAGCATATCTTCCAGCCTATGGTCTAGGTATCGAAAAGCCTGACTAAGAGAGTAAAGAGGAGTTAGAGACGATGTGATGTCTCGCTTGATGTTCCAAAATGACATAAGTGATGGGCTTAAGGTCATTTAATCTATGTTTTGATGATCTAACAAACTTTCTGTATAGAACCAGATAAAGGACCTGAAGCATGCCTGGAACAATCATTCAAGTTAATCGACTCAAGACAATCTGGGCAGTGTGCCTTTAGATTCACAAGAACCAGATTAGGGACCTGATCCCTTGGTGTTCCCCTGATAGAAGCACAAGTCAAATATACAGCTGGAACGCAACTGCAGAAAGTGACTGTCCGCACTGTACAAAGAGGAACACAACAGGGACCTGGTCCCTTAGGGTTCTCTGACATAAGTATGAGTCAACTACACAGCTGGAAAGAAACTGCGGAAAGTGACTGCCTACAACTGTACACGCGACAGTGCAGCAGACAGTGCAGCAGTCACTTCCCATTGAGAAGAAGCATGCACTAACCAAGATTTGACATCACCATTGTGAATTGACATCACCATGGTAATGTCTTTTGTGGTATAACAACCTGGTGCAAGGGATCTGATCGGAAAAAACGCTTGCAAATCAGAAAGAAACATTCTCTCAAGTGCTAGCAACAACCTCTCTCAACGAACAAAGTTGCAGCAACCTCAAGGCCGGATCCAAGCTTGAAAAAGNTTATCGTTAAGTCCGTTAGGTTTGTTGAGTTCTTTGTTATGTGTTCTTCATTGTAATTCCTATCCTGTCTTTCTTTGAAGCGTTGTAGTTAGGTAAATCGTTTTAGTAAATCCGTAAACTCTCAGAGTTTATGTTGTGACTAGGTTTAGTCATAAGTTAAAGTCTTTGTTACTAGAGAGAGACAAAGTGGCTTGTGGTGAGAGTATCACAAGTTAGTCAAAAGCCTTTGTAACTGTAGAGTGACAAAGTGGATTGTGGTAAGAGCATCACAAGTTAGTGAAACTCTTTGTAACTAGGGAGTCACAAAGTGGCTTGTGGTAAGAGTACCACAATTTAGTTGAGTTGAATTCTTTGTAATGGAGTCATTACAAAGTGGCTTGTAATAGGCATTTTACAAGTTAGTGAAGTTGAAAGTCTACAGGTGTAGGTCGTGGTTTTTGTCCCCTTGAGTGGGATTTTTCCACGTAAAACTCTTGTGTCTCATTTACATACTGATTCAGTAGTTAGCACTGAGGGAACTGATATAGGACCAGATCTCTATACAGTTTGGTTCATTAGTATTTTTAGTGGAAACTCATAGAGAACCTGGTTCTCTATACAGTCTGGTGGACGCTTAGTTTCTAACAATTGGTATCAGAGCGGGTTCTTTCTAAAAGTTTAACACCTAGAAAGGATCTCAATGGCTGCTCCACCTAACCTTGCGGAAGGACAATCAACCTACAGACCCCCTAGATTCAATGGTCAGTATTACGGCCGGTGGAAGACTCGTATGCATGATTTCATAATGGCAGAAGATTCAGAGCTGTGGGACGTAATTTGTGATGGTCCACATGTTCCTATGAAGAAGCTTGGAGAAACTGGACCAATGGTGCCGAAAAACAGAAAAGAGTACAGTGATATTGACAGAAAAGCTGTAGAAAAGAACTTACGTGCCAAGAAAATCTTGGTATGTGGTATAGGACCTGATAAGTACAATAGAATCTCAGCATGTGATTCTGCCAAGGAAATATGGGAAGCTTTGCAAACGGCACATGAAGGAACCACTCAGGTTAAACAGTCCAAGATTGACATGCTCACCACCGAGTATGAGCTCTTCAAGATGAAGGATGATGAGTCTATACAAGATATGCACACTAGATTCACATCTATTATAAATGAGCTTCATTCACTTGGAGATGTCATTCCCAGAAACAAGCTTGTAAGAAAGGTTCTCAGTGTTCTACCTGGCGCTTGGGAGAGTAAGGTGAATGATATCACCGAAGCTAAAGATTTACAAACTCTAACCATGGATGAGCTGATTGGAAATCTGAAGACATACAAGATGAAAAGACAGAGAGACAGTGAAAGAAGAGAGCCGAAGAAGGAGAAGAACCTGATGCTCAAGGCTGAAAACAATGACTCAAGTGAAGAAGATAGTGATATGGCCTATCTTACTAAGACATTCAAAAAACGGTTCGAAGGAATGGTGGTATACCAAAAAGGGGTAGTTAAAGTAAGGTAAGGAACAATGATCTCTGTCACAGGTGCGGAAAGCTAGGGCATTTCATCAAAGACTGTCCACTTGTGAAGTAGGAGCAATACAAACAAAATCCTAATAAAGCAGTAAAAAGGAACCTGGTTCCAGACAAATGATTCAGTCGAAAAACTGCAGCTGACAACATTGTGAAGCAGGATCTTACCGCTTGGGGAGACTCTTCCAGTGAATCGAAAAGGGAACTAGAGAAAACAGTTCCATGATGGCAGTGGAAACTGAAGCAACGAAGTATGACTCATTGTCCGCGTCGATGGCTCAGTCTGATGATGATGATGAAGAAGATGAAGATGGTGAGGTAAGTTTCAGGGATGTTCAGAGAAATCTGAAATCCTACTCTTCTAAGAAGTTAAGGTCATTAGCAAATGTTCTGATTGATGCTTATTATAATCTTGATAATGATAAGGAGGTCCTGACCCTAGAACTAGGAGAAGCTGAACAATCTAGAGATGATCTGGTGGTCTGTGTGGTGGATTTAAATGAGACCATAGCTAATCTTGAAAAAGAAAAGAAAGCTCTAACTGAAAAAATAAGTAGTGTAGAAAATGAGAGAGATGACTTGATGGTAGTGGTTGTTGACTTGAAGGAAACCATAGAAAACCTAAGCAAAGAAAAGAATGCCCTAGAAGAGAAAATTGCTGATATTGAGCAAGCAAGGGATTACTTTTTAGTGGTTATCACAGATCTAGAGGAAACCATTGAGGGACTCAAATTTGAACATAGGCATGTAAGTATTGAAAAAGGTAAGGGAGTTGCTAGTGAGACGCACATCAAAACTTGAAAAAGAATTAAATGATGTGAGAACTAGTCTATGTGGTGAACTCGAGAAAAAAAGGCAGCTTCAAGCTGAATTGAAGAAAGTAAAAATTGATCTTGAGAAATCTCTCAAGTGGACTTGGTCCTCTGATGCTGTCACTACCATGTACTTCAACAATAGTGGAAATAGGCAGGGAATCGAGTTTCAAAAGGAGAAAACTCCTTACAACCCTCACAACAAGTATGTCACAGTTCCTGATAACTGGCTTTGTACCCACTGTGGGAACAATGGGCACTTCAAAGAAAATTGCCAAGCCATGTTTCAATCTGTTCAGAAAAATAAATTGTTTACTGAAAAAGTGACTACTAAAAAGGGACCAGGTACCACTCGCAAAAATCGCATATTGCCTGCATGGACTAGAAAGGCTCTTATTCACCCTTTTCCTCGTTACAAGGGACCCAAACTAGTTTGGGTTCCTAAATCTAACCCATAATTTAGATGTGCAGGGAACAGTGGGAGGAAGCGGACTGAAATGAATCATGTACAGTGGATGCTCAAAGCACATGACTGGAACCATGGATTATCTCTCATTGAAAGCCCTGCAAGGAGGGGATGTACCCTTTGGAAAATGGAAAGAAGGGGTACATTCTAGGTATGGGGAAGAAAACAAGGTAGAAGTTCATGTCTAAGCTGGTGATATGAGCTGCTTGAATGCAGTTGATAATGATTCGAAGACTTCGCATAAAGTATCGGGGGAATACAAGTTTCTCACTTCATGATATATTGATGAAGAAGGACCTGGTCCATGGTCTGTCAAAATTCAAAGTTCAAAGAACACTGAGCATGCAATGTATGTGCTATAGGAAAACATGTGAAATCATCCTTTAAGCCCAAAAAAAAGGGATGTCATCACACAAAACCATTTGAACTCCTTCATGTCAACTTGTGCATTCCTATGGGAATACTGAGCATGAGTGAAAAGAGGTATATCTTAGGGATTGTGGATGATTACTCAAGATTCACTTGGACACTGTTTCTGAGGACAAAAGATGAGACTCCGAGGTATTTGTGACCTTTGTCAAGAAAATCCAAGTGAAGATGGGATTGAAAGTAGCTTACATCAGATCTGACCCTGGAACAAAATTTGACCACGCAAGGACTCCTCAGCAAAAGGGTGTTGTTGAAAGAAAGAATAGAACTCTGGAAGACAGGGCACGGACAATGCTCATTGACAGTAGAATCGCCAAAAATTTCTGGGCAGAAGCAATAAACATTGCTTGCTACTTGGTGAACAGGTGTATGATCAGGTCCCTCCTAAACAAAACCCCCTATGAGCTGCTCATGGAAGAAAATCAAAGATAACTCATCTGAGAACCTTTGGATTAAAATGCTATGTTCTCAACAACGGGAAGGACCAGCTTGAGATGTTTGATGCAAAAAGCAATGAAGGAATCTTTCTGGGATACTCCCCTCAAAGAAAAGCCCACAAAGTCTATAACAAAAGGGCACACTGTGTGGAAGGAAGTGTTCATATGCTATTCAACGAGACACCCTCCTCTAACAAAGGAGGAAATAGTGATGATCAAGATAATGAACCACTTTTGGTCCCTGGGAAATATCTAATGTTTCAAGTGGGAAGGCTGATATGATGAGTCAGATGAAGGAGACAGGTGAAGACAATGCAACATCTTCTTCCACTTCTCAAAAGGAACCTGGTACTTCAATTACTATCACTGAAGCTGAAGAAAGAGTTGGAGATGCAGTGCAAGGCACTCCACAAGTAACAAAACCATCATAGGGACCAGGTTGGTATTCAGGAATAAGCTGGATGAACATGGAATACTACAAGGAACAAAGCAAGGCTTGTTGTCCAAGGATACAATCAGGAGGAAGGGATCGATTATGATGAGACTTTTGCCCTAGTAGCTCGCATGGAAGCTATTAGGATCCTCATTGCCTTTGCATCACATATGGAATTCACCTTATTCCAAATGGATGTGAAGAGTGCCTTCCTGAATGGTTTTCTCAAGGAAGAAGTCTATGTCAAGAAACCTCCAGGTTTTGAATGTCATGTACATCCAGAACATGTATTCAAAATGGATAAGGCACTGAACGGATTGAAGCAGGCCCCTAGAGCCTGGAAAGAGAGACTATCCAAGTTTCTCTTGGATACTGGCTTCACAAGAGGAAAGATTGACAATACATTGTCTTTGAAGAAACGGGGAAGGAACCTGCTCATTATTCAGATTTATGTGGATGACATCATATTTGGAGCTACAGTTGACTCATTATGTGAAGAATTTGCTAAACTCATGTGAAGTGAGTTTGAAAGAGTATGATGGGGGAACTGAATGTCTCCCTAGGTCTTCAAGTGAAGCATTCCATAAAGGGAATGTGTATCAGTCAGCAGAAATACATCAAAGAACTCTTGAAAAGGTTTGATATGGAAGCGTCAAAGGTGACCGATACCCCTATTGCTACTGCTACTAAGCTGGACATGGATGATTCTAGATAACCTATAAATCAAACATTGTATAGGGGAATCATTGGATCTCTACTCTACCTTACTGCCAGCAGGCTAGACATTGTAAGTAGTGTGGGATTATGTGCAAGGTTACAATCAAATTCTAAGGAATCTCATCTGAAGGCTGCTAAGAGAATTCTAAGATATTTTAAGGGCACACAGAACCTGGTTCTGTACTATCCTTCAGGTGACAATTTCAACCTTATTGGTTATGCTGACGCTGATTATGAAGGCTATCTGGTGGACAGGAAAAGCACATCTGGAATGGCTCATTTTCTTAGATCATGTTTTATCTCATGGGTACAAGGAAACAAAACTCAGTAGCTCTCTCAACAGCTGAAGCAGAATATGTTGCAGCTGCCTCGTGTTGTGCTCATTCATTGTGGATCAAGCAACAATTGGAAGATTTTGGTGTATACATTGAGTGTGTACCGCTTCTATGTGACAACACCAGTGTTCTTAACATGGAAAAGAACTCGGTTCAACACAAGAAAACCAAGCACATTGATGGCAGACACCATTTTCTCAGGGACAATGTGGAAAAGGGTCTTATTTGTATAAGATTTTGTTGCACAGAAGATCCAATTGCAGATATCTTCACCAAAGCTCTGAGCAGGGAACACTTTGAGAAACAGGATGGCATTGGGGTTACTTAAACCTAATTGAGAACCTGGTTCTGCTGACATGACTATGATAGTCATACTAAGGTAAAATTGGCTAAAGTGTTTTCTGACTAGGCCTAACTCACATCTATACCGTTGCAGGTAAACACGCATAATGATCATAGAAGCTAAAAGTACAGTGTTGAACTTCGGAGGAGAGCCGCAAAACCCTTTTACAAAAACAGGTCAGGAACCTAGTTCCTGTACCACATGTTAGTAGTAATGTGTTTTTTGCATGCTTATTCAAAAAGATAGCAAAATTAATTCAACTGCCACATCATCCGACTTTTCAGACCAGCATATCTAAACCATTGTCTCCCTTTGCATCTTTTTAATTTTTCCTTCAGAACTTTCTACCACTTCTCTCACCATGGCCAACGAACAATCGTCTCCTTCTCCTGCCATCAACATCACTCCCACATCTCCACCTCCCTTAACAGTACCACCAAAAAACCCACTTCTTCACTATCCCTGATACTACTGTACCCATACCGGTTTCCTCCTCATTCCAGTCACCTCTACTCCTCCGTCAAACCTGTCTCACTTCCATGTGTTGCAAACCCTACTTCTCCTCCTTTTTCTGTACAAACCAAAAGTGCTACTCCTCAGGCGTCAGAGGTCTCTGAGGAAGATCCCAATCAGTACTTGAACTCCTCCGTTCTAGGCTCAGCGGCTCTCATGGAGTCACCAGAAAAGGAAACGGCACTAAATATCATGGCTATCGCTGCTAAGAGTCTTATGAATTAAGGAGCCTCCTCTCTGCCTGAATCTCAAGGGGAAGAAACTTCATTCTTAGGGGATGAAAGGACTCTGGTCGAGTCTCCGGTTCATGACACCGTCACAGAAAAACCTGTTGAAGAACCTGATTCTCTTTCAGCTGAAACAAACCAGGCGGTTGCAGAAGAAAGAGGCCTTTGAGTCTGCCTTGCAGAAGAGTAAGCAGAGTATTAAGAAAAAGAAGAAGAGGTTGATGAAATAGGGAGAAGTTGTAGCTGACAAACACATTCCAGTGGTTGAGGTTGATAAAGATGTCGTGGAGGAACCTAGTTCCTTAGTGAAAAGATCTACACAAGTTTGTGGTTGAGAAAGATTTGTTTGAAGGTGACATTGTGGCTGTTGCAAGAAGGAACGGGAAGTTTGTTGAAATGTCTAGAAAACAAAAGTGGGAAACTGTGGGAGGACCTGGTTCAATGAAGACCATTCCAAGTGACAGTGGCCTTGGGCAGGAGAGTTTGAGAACTCAGAAAAGTCTTGTGGGGTCGCACGTTTGACCCGGCAATCTCGGAGATGGCAGGTATGAGACAAGTTCTGGACTTAGGCAACAAGTGGAGAACCTGCGGGAGAAACTGCTTGACTAACAGTTGTCTGCAAATGCCCGCATGGACCTGGTTCTCAAAACCATTGCTGCCTCCTCTTCCAAGCCTCCCTCTTCTAGTGCCCCCTAGGATCCTCTCAGTGGCCAGTTATCTTTTGCTCTGATGTTTTGTGGCTGTTGTTTTCTTTTTGTTTGTCTTTTTGTGATGGCATGTTGGATTTCACCGTTGCTGCTCCTGTTGAAACAGTCTAATTTCTTATCAATGAAACAACTCTTCTTTTGCTTGTACAATGCTTGTTTTCCTTTTTGCTTCTCTTTTCTATCATGTTGTGTGCACATATGTGGCATGAGTTAGCTTTGTTAGACTTCTTTATGCCGTTTTGTCTGACTGTGTCTTTTTGTTGATGCCAAAAGGGGGAAGAATCGATTAAACTGAAATTGTAGCAAGTAATTAAGGGGGGAAGCATAGAGTCAGGGGGAACATATGCGGTTGCTGGTACCTTATCTGGTTAAGTCAAATAGTCATCAATGTTAAAAGTTTGTCATCATCAAAAAGGGGGAAATTGATGGGCTTAAGGTCTTTTAATCTATGTTTTGATGATCTAACAAACTTTCTGTATAGAACCAGATAAAGGACCTGAAGCATGCCTGGTACAATCATTCAAGTTAATCGACTCAAGACAATCTGGGCAGTGTGCCTTTAGATTCACAAGAACCAGATCGGGGACCTGATCCCTTGGTGTTCCCCTGACAGAAGTACAAGTCAACTATACAACTGGAAAGCAACTGCAGAAAGTGACTGTCCGCAACTGTACAAAGAGGAACACAACAGGGACTTGGTCCCTTAGGGTTCTCTGACATAAGTATGAGTCAACTATACAGCTGGAAAGAAACTACGGAAAGTGACTGCCTACAACTGTACACGCGACAGTGCAGCAGACAGTGCAGCAGTCACTTCCCATTGAGAAGAAACATGCACTAACCAAGATTTGACATCACCATTGTGAATTAACATCACCATGGTAATGTCTTTTGTGGTATAACAACCTGGTGCAAGGGATTTGATCGGAAAAACACTTGCAAATCAGAAAAGAAAACATTCTCTCAAGTGCTAGCAACAACCTCTCTCAAGAACAAAGCTGCAGCAACCTCAAGGACCGGATCCAAGATTGAAGATATCTTAAGTCCTTAGGTTTGTTGAGTCTTTGTTATTTGTTCTTCATTCTAATTCCTATCCTGCTTTCTTAGAAGCGTTGATTAGGAAATCTTTTGTAAAATCCGTAAACTCTCAGAGTTTATGTTGTGACTAGGTTTAGTCATAAGTTAAAGTCTTTGTTACTAGAGAGTGACAAAGTGACTTGTAGTGAGAGTATCACAAGTTAGTCAAAAGCCTTTGTAACTGTAGAGTGACAAAGTGGATTGTGGTAAGAGCATCACAAGTTAGTGAAACTCTTTGTAACTAGGGAGTCACAAAGTGGCTTGTGGTAAGAGTACCACAAGTTAGTTGAGTTGAATTCTTTGTAATGGAGTCATTACAAAGTAGCTTGTAATAGGTATTTTACAAGTTAGTGAAGTTGAAAGTCTACAGGTGTAGGTCGTGGTTTTTGTCCCCTTGAGTGGGATTTTTCCACGTAAAAATCTTGTGTCTCATTTACATACTGATTCAGTAGTTAGCACTGAGGGAACTGTTATAGGACCAGATCTCTATACAGTTTGGTTCATTAGTATTTTTAGTGGAAACTCATAGAGAACCTGGTTCTCTATACAGTCTGGTGGACGCTTAGATTCTAACAATAAGGAAATCTATGATGCAAGTAAGTTGAAAGGTTGCAAGTAATATAAATAGATATGTGTAGGTCGCAAGCTATTGTATGGTGAAGCGACGAGGTTCTAGAAGACAGGAGTAAGGATAAGAACGGGCGAGTGAGAAGGTAACGAAAATAGACAAGTCCCGAGGATTAAGCCCATAAAAACAAGAAGAGAAGATGGTTTCTCTAATTTATACAAAGCTCACTATAGCCTGAATGAACTCAAAGGAGTCTTAGACTAATAAAATTTAGAAGATATGGAATGCTGCCCTGGTAATAGAAAGAGGGTGTAATTGTGATAGATAAAGGATGCCGTTTGGGCCTTCGATTGAGTAATGATCTCACGAAGAAAAGAAAGGGATCTCATGAATTGGACAGGATAAAAATGCCCACGCAAGGTGAATCACATTGGGATGCTGTGAGATACGGCTATGAAAGCATGGTATCGCCCCAGGTGGACCAGTCTAATCATTTCAAATGTTCCTCGATGCGACGTGAGCCCTAGCAGCAGTGTTACATAAGACCTCAGTAACGATAAATCGAAGTAAGAGTTATGGTATAGTATGACCTACCTGGATGCAATAAAGTCATACGGATGGATAAACGGATCTACGAAATAAGGTATAGCAATATTCGTAAGTTCGACAAAGTACCGAGCGAAGAACTTCAGTATACCTACAGATGCCTAGAGGCACATTTTATCAAGCTCTGTATATGTTCCCAAAGTGAGGCCTAGAGATTGGCACACATACAAGGAACAAATCATATAGGCTGCGTAACCGAAGGTAGCAACAGTTACGAGATTGAAAGAATTCCGACCACAAGTCACAGTGTGAGAAAGAGACCTAAAGGGGGAATGCCTTGGCCTTTGGATTTATTCAAAGAATAGTTGCCTAAATGGCTAGAAGAGTATTAAAGTACTCACAAGAGCTATGCGTTATAAGAATGATAAGTGCATCAGTCAGCATTCGAGGACGAATGTTCCAAAGGGGTGAATGATGTTACACCCCACGTTTTCGTACGTGAAAGTACGACATAAGTAAATTGATGAAAGTCCGAAAATGAGATATTACATTCCGCATTTTCGTACGTTAAAGCTTCGTCGTAAGTTAATCGACGTAAGTTTGGTAATGAGATTTATTTTAGGATTATAAGCATCATGCTATTTCAAACAAGTGATAAGAAAATTCGTGAAGGTGAGAGGGTAAGTGAATCGAAGAAAATGAGTCTCAGCGAAGTTTAACAATTTGGGATAAAATACGGTCCGAGCTATAATACCCGATATTTATGGACTAGTACCATACAAGGTACCGTATGACCATGATAGTGAGGTGTATAAGGTGTGTTAAAAGTGAGTGATATTTTAAGTAATTTGAGATAATTCTTAATTATGTGGATAATTAGTTAATTATTAAATTAGTGGGGAATTACTAAGTTAATTAAGAAATTGGTAATTAATAATGATTTGGATAATTCTTAAGCATGATGCGGCAGGCATATAAAGTCCAAATTATGACTACTCATTTATATACCATGTGGCATGTGTAGAGGAATTGGTGGCTTACGAGGATGGTTATGCATAACGAAGAGAAAGTACATAAATTTGCCAAAAGATTACGGATGAAGCTTGGCATTCAAAGACTCTCTAAGAGTTCTAACTGATCACAAAGAAACGTGAGTTTATTTAAGCAAAGTGACGGATTTTGGGCAAAATTTTCATACAAAGTTACAGTGCGTAATAGCAACGGGATTTGCAATTCTAAGAGGGCACGGTACAATCTTTCTCAAGAACATCGTACGGATTTTACCCTACTCGATCCGCCGTTACGTGTTGTCAAAATTGACATGTGTAGGAAGTATTGTCAAGAGAATCGGATCAGATATGTTAAGGCTATCCCTTCTTTCTTTTGGCATGATCTATACGACTCAAACAAAACGTGTAAATGCACAACTTCCATAAATGACTATATTCATAGAAGTATTAGAGGTATCTATGTTCTTGAATTCCCATGTAACCTAATATTTTATCATCTGTTCATGGGTCTCAGAAAAATACGTAAGTTGAAAAGGTTTACTTCATGATATTAATCAAAGGCAAAATGGTTTTATGACACTCCGAAAGATTTTATTGATGTATTTCTCATGCATTGCATTTATTTATACATGTACATTGACCCATAACCATATGGCGTTATATATGCGTATATATGTATGTATATGTATATGGGATATGGGAAAAAGGTTACGTCGTTATATACGCACCACCACCTGATCTGTTGGTATACGTTGATGATTTTGCCCACAGTGGCCGAGACGTTATGATGGGATGCCTCAGAGGCTTGATGATGTTATGAACACATGTACCTATGCACGACATGAAATTCATATGCATATGCATGACACTATAAGTATTTCATGATTTACAGAATTATCCAGACTTACAGGTTGAGTCATTTACTCTATATTTCTTCCATGTCTTTTATGTACTTATTTATGTGCCTTACATACTCAGTACATTATTCGTACTGACGTCCCTTTTGTTCGGGGACGATGCATTTCATGCCCGCAGGTCCCGATAGACAGGTCGAGAGCCCTCCAAGTAGGCTATCAGCTCAGCGGAAGATGTTGGTGCGCTCCATTTGCTTCGGAGTTGCTTGTTTGGTTAGTATGATTTAGATGTGTATTGTATGGTGTGGCGGGACTCTGTCCCGACCTTTATGAAAATTATGTTTTCTTAGAGGCTTGTAGACAGATGTCATGTACGTAAATGATTGTATGGCCTTGTCGGCCTATATTCAGTGTACGAGTGGTCATTTTGGCCTTATAGACCCGTACGTCTTATGTATAAGTTGGTATCACATGTTGTATTCTACTTATCTCACGGCAGCCTTCCGGCTCAGTTATCTATGATAGTATGACATGAAAAGATACGTTATGTTGGTACTCGATTGAGTAAGGTACCGGGTGCCCGTGCCCGTCACGGCCCATCGGTTTGGGGTCGTGACAGGGTAGTTCGCAATTGCGAAGAAAAGGCCACATTTGTGGAAGTCCAGGTTCGCATTTGCAACTGGGACTTCGCATTTGCAAAGGCAGCAGATATGCGAGGGGATTTTTCATTTATGGAGCTGATAAGCTTGGACTTAGACGGGATTTTTCATTTATTCTCCCATTTTTCAAAACCTAGTACACGAGATGTGATTTTCCAAAGGCTTTTTCTTCCTCAAATCATAGGTAAATGATTCTTAACTCATTTCTTTCAATCTTTTACTTCTTTTCACAAGATTTCATCCTAGAATCTAGGGTTTTCATGGTAGAACTGGGGGATTTTTGGTAGAACTTAAGAATTTCGAAATTTGGGGATTTAGACCTCAAATTGAGGTCGGATTCCAAAACTAATTGTATATCTGGGCTCGGGGTGAATGGGTAATCGGGTATTGGTCCGAATTTTGATTTTGACCAAGCGGGCCTGGGTCAGTTTTTGACTATTTGGGGAAAATGTTGGGAAACTTATAATTATGCATTGGAATTAATTTCTTTAGCAATAATTGATGTTATTAAGTTAATTATGACTAGATACGACTGGATTGGAGGTGGAAACTAGAGGAAAAGCGATAATTGAGCTTTGAGTTGGCACTTGGATTGAGGTAAGTGTTGTGTCTAACTTTGACTTGAGGGATTAGGGATCCCCGACTTAATTGCTATGTGAAAATCCATGTGTGTGGCGTATTGGTGAGGTGACGAGTACCTATGCGCCGCCAAATTATATGCTAGCATGTTCCCTTCCCCATTCCTAATATATTGTTTTTTTTCTGTCTTAACTGCTACATGCTTATTGATGCCTCCATGTTTAATTGCTTCTTTAGATGTTGTTTTCTTTAATGAAGGTATTAATTGTTCCGTAGTTCATCGTATCACATTATCGGTTTATCGGTGCTTTATGGTACATATTGGTTGGTCTCGCTGTGTAGTATTAATTGATGAAGCTTCATAACTGTATAGATTTCCGTTTGCTTTGGTTTGAGGCATAAAGGTTATGGAGGGTTTGAGCTAAATTGTGAAATACTTGTTCTTATTGTGTGATTGGTACTGATATGGTGGGATCGGGTTGCACGCCACTATAGGAGGAATAAGGGTGATATATTGAGGAGAAATGAGGGTGAAATGTGATTGTTTGGTGGGATCGGGTTGCGTGCCGCAACAAGAGTAATAAGGGTGGACAGGTGGGATCGGGTTGCACGCAGCAATAAGAGGAATAAGAGTGATATAATGAGGAGCAATAAAGGTAGACTGGTGGGATCGGGTTGCACGCTGCAACATGAGCAATAAGGGTGGATGTTAATATTGTTACTGATTACATGGTGGGATCGGGATACGCACCGTATCATTTTGTGTTTATTTATTCATCTTCTGCTGTGATTTATTCTATAGCATTGAAACTCTCTTAAGGATTGGTTATAGCTCAGTACTGGCAAGATAATTGAGTTCCGTATTTATTTTGCTGCAAGTTACTGTTCCATTTCGTTCCGTACTTCCTTTTGCTTTATTATATACTGCATGCAGGTTATATGTTGTAAATGCCCCGCCGTAGCCTTGTCACTACCTCGTCGAGGTTAGGCTCAGCACTTACCAGTACATGGGGTCGGTTCTACTAATACTGCACTCTACACTTTCTGTGCAGATTTTGGAGCTGGTCGTGGCTGATCGAGAGGTCGGTTGCAGGCATTCATCTAGGAGACCCAAGGTAGTCCTGCAGGCGTCCGCAGGCCCTTACGTCCCCTCCTATGTTTCAACATTCCTGTTTTATTTTCTTTAGAGACAGATGTACTTTTCTTTCAAACCAATACTTGTAGATATTCATAGAATGTTCGTGGATTGTGACACCAGTTTCTGGGTGGTAACCGTTTCGGTATTATTAATAGTATGAGGATAATCGGTTAATTATGTACTTTCGCATTTATTTCAATTTGATTTAGTTTTGTTTATTGTAAACTATAAAATGTAAAGGAAAAAGGCGAATAGAACTCTAACATTGGCTTGCCTGGCGAGTGCGATATTAGGCGCCATCACGGTCGCGACAGTGAAAAATTCGGGTCGTGACATAAGGATTAAGGATGATCAATTCAATTTTTCGGCATCAACCATGGGTCGAGACCGGGAGAAGAATAAGGACAAATCAAAGGATGATTCTAACACAAATCAACATTCTTCAAGAGGTCAGTTTTTCCCTATGAAAGGGCCGAAGTATGTGGTATAGGTTTCCGTACGGCGGATAGATTCTCTACCAACAGGAGAGCTGATCGCGGCCGAAATAATAGATCATTACAGGACAAGGAGGTATCGGGTTTTCGAGATTCTTCCTATCCAAGCTATCCGAATACAACTTCAATGTCAGCATAATGGAACTAGTGTCGGCTATGAGGAACATTAAAGAAGCACGGTTCCCGAAACCAATGAGATTCGAATCTAGTCAAAGGAATCCTAATTTGTAGTACGAATACCATGGGACCAACGGTCACTGGACTGGGGACTGCAGGCATTTCCGCGAGGAGGTGGCGACATTGCTGAGAAACGGCCATCTTAGAGAATTATTAAGCGATCGGACTAAAATCAACGACGACTGCAATAGTGATAACGCGGAACCCGCGAAAATAGGGGAAGATCCTCCTTGTCTGACGATCAACATGATTTTCGGGGGGAAAGAGATTAATGGTGTGACATTTTCGGTGGCAAAGAAAACAAAGGTGTCCGTTACCCACAGTAAGAGACTCCGAGAAGTCGCTGAGGACGACATTAATTTCACGGAGGAGGACGCAGATGGACTACTTCTACCGTATAACGATGCCTTGGTAATCTCTCTTAATGTTTTTGATTTTAAAATTAAAAACGTTTTGGTGGACCCAGGAAGTTCGGCCAATATTATCAAGTGGAGGGCACTGGAGCAAGCCAAACTGACCGAAAGTATCATTCCGGCCACAAAACTCCTCGCCGAGTTCAACCTGGAAAGCGTGAGAACCCGAGGAAAGATCATGCTGCCCATGAATGCCGAAGGGGTAATGAAGACGACCCATTTTGAAGTAGTAGATGGCGATATGGTCTACAATATTATCCAAGGAATATCGTGGTTGCACGAGATGAAGGTTGTGCTGTCAACATAAGGGGTAACCAACCAGCAGCAAGGGAGATGAACACAATCTGAGTTTCTTGTAGCAAAGGGAAGGAGCATGCAACATAGAAATTACAGGAACTAGCGCCTGCTCCCGAGCTAAGCAAAGCCAACCAGGGGGAAGAGTCGTCGGAATCTTATCAGGTAGCAAGATATTTCTAGGTAACAGAAGAAACAGACGTAACAAAGTCCACAACGGAGGAACTTGAGCAAGCTGCGTTGTTCGAAAAGTTCTTGGAGAGGAAGTTCCACTTGGGAACAGGACTAAACCCCAGGCTCAAGTCTGAATTTATCGAATTTCTTAAATTTAATGTTGACTTTTTGCGTGGTCGCATGCGGATATGACAAGTATTCCGCCCGAAGTGGCCGTGCACAAACTAAGCCTGGATCCGAACATCCCTCTGGTACATAGAAAAAATGTCCTATCGCCGAGGTAAGAAATAAATTCGTCAAAGAAAAGGTAACTCCTTTGCTTGATATTCGTTCAATCCGAGAGGTAAAGTATTCTGACTGGCTAGCTAACGTAGTAGTAATTCTGAAGAAGAATAATAAATTTCGCATGTGCGTAGACTATAAGGATCTAAATAAGGAGTGTCCAAAAGACTTGTTCCCATTGCCAAACATTGATCAAATAATTGATGCAACGGCCGGGCACGAGTTAATGAGTTTTCTCGATGCTTACTCTAGGTACAACCAAATCAAAATGAACCTAGAGGATCAGGAAAAACTTAGTTCATAATGAACTTCAGCATATATTGCTATAATGTGATGCCTTTCGGGCTAAAAAAACGTCGGAGCCACTTATCAGCGGCTCGTAAACAAAATGTTTGAAAAGTAAATAGGGAAAACCATGAAAGTTTACATAGATGATATGCTGGTTAAGTCATTGAACGCAAGTGATCATCTTAAGCACCAGCAAGAAACCTTTGACATCCTAAGAAAGCACAATATGAAGCTTAACCCTGAGAAGTGTGCATTCAGAGTCAGCTCCGATAAGTTCTTGGGATACCTGGTGTCGCAAACGGGGATCGAAATTAATCCTGATAAAATTAAAGCCATTGGAGACATCCCTGACCAGCTATCAAGCGTAAAAGAGGTTCAAAGGTTGACAGGAAGACTGACCGTTTTAAGCAGGTTCATTTTCCGGTCTTCAGAAAAATTTCATCACTTCTTTTCACTCCTAAAAAAGAAGAACAACTTCGAATGGACTCCAGAATGCCAGCAGACATTGAAGGATTTGAAAAGGTATTTATCAAGTCCTCCATTAGTGTCAAAATCGGAAGAAGGCGAACAACTACTGATTTACTTAGCGGTCTCATAGGTAGCAGTAAGTGCCATTTTAGTCTGTGAGAATGAAGGTATGCAATCTCCTATCTATTATGTTAGTAAAATTTTAACGGGGGCAGAAACTCACTACCCGCATCTGGAAAATTGGCCTTAACTTTCGTGGTCGCCGCTCAGAAGCTTAGGCCTTATTTCCAATGTCATCTGATAGTCGTGGTGACAACCTTTCCTCTGCGCAATATCCTTCATAAACCTGAAATTTCAGGTCGGCTGGCCTAGTGGGCAGTCGAAATGAGTGAATTTGACATAGAATATAAACCTAGGACTACGATTAAGTCACAAGGTTTGGCCGACTTTGTGGTCGGTTTCAGTCCGAGATTGTTACCTTTGGATACCAAAGAAGAAGTGATGGTGTCAGAATCGACATCAGGCGTTTGGACCTTGTTTACGGACGGAGCATCCAACGTGAAAGGGTCCAGGCTCGGCGTAGTGCTAATCACGCCTTCGGGGGAAACCCTAAGGCAGGCCATAAGAACTATTCCTTTGACTAACAATGAAGCAGATTATGAAGCTTTGCTTGCAGGACTCGAATCGGGTCGGGGACTGGACTCTGAGGTCATAAGAATCAAATGTGATTCCCAATTGGTAGTAAATCAGGTCTACGAGATCTTCGAAGCCAAAGAGGAACGCATGCAATAATATGTACTGAAAGTCTAGGCTCTAGTCGTACGGTTTAGGGAATGGTCAATTACCCATGTCCCAAGAGAAAGAAACGCGGAGGCAGACGCACTAGCCAATCTGGGATCATCCACGGAAATGAAAGGGACGGATTCAGGCACGGTCTTGCAGCTTATGCATTCGGTATTGTACGCAGTCGGCTATTACGAAGTAAATGCAACCAACTTGGTCTGGGACTGGAGAAATGGGATCATTGACTATCTCGAGCACAGAAAATTGCCCGAAGATCCTAAGGCATCTCGGGCACTGCGCACTAAAGCAGCTCAATACAACTTCAAGGGAGGTCAATTGTATAGAAGAACTTTCCAAGGCCCGTTGGCCCGGTGTCTGGGAGCTTCTGAAGCTAACTATGTCATTAGAGAAGTCCACTAAGGGATCTACAAAAATCATTCGGGCGCGGACTCCTTAGTATTAAAGCTAATTAGAGCAGGATACTACTGGCCCCGGATGGAACAAGACGCTAAGGCTTATGTTCAGAAATACGATAAATGTCAATGCCACGCACTATTGGTACATCAACCGGCAGAGCTATTACACTCGGTTTTGTCGCCCTGACCATTCATGAAGTGGGGAATGGATATAGTCAGTCTGCTACCGCCGTCCCCCAGAAAGGTAGATTTCTTTTGATTTTAACTGACTATTTTTTCAAGTGGGTTGAAGCAGGTCCTTACCAGAAAATCGAAGAGCGCGAAGTGGTAGATTTCTTGTGGGAGAATATAATTTGCAGATTCGGGATACCAAAAGAGATAGCCTTCGACCACAAGCCATAATTTATAGGTACAAAGGTCACAAAATTCTTTGAGGACTTGAAAATCAAAAGGATCACATCATCACCCTATCACCCGAGCGCAAACGGCATGCAGAATCGACAAACAAGGTGATTATCCAAAATCTCAAAAAGGGATTAGAAGAAGCCAAAGGAAAATGGCCCGAAGCGCTACCAAGAGTACTATGGTCGTATCGAACAACGGCCAAATAGAGCACGAGGGAGACTCCTTTCTCTCTTGAATATGGAGCAGAAGCTTTGATCCCGGTGGAAGTAGGGGAGCCTACCTTGAGATATTTCCGGGCGGATGAAGAAACAAATAACAAAGTATTGTTAGTCAAATTGGAATTACTCGACGAACGCGGGGACTTGGCGCATATAAAGATGGCAGCCCAAAAGCAGAGATGGGAAAGATATTATAATCAATGAGCCAACCTCCGTTATTTTAAAGTGGGAGATTTGGTTTTAAGGAAGGTAACTCAGAACACCCGGGAGCTCAATGCAGGAAAGCTATGACCAGCGTGGGAAGTCCCCTACCGGGTTTCAGTTGTCACCAAAAAAGGATCATACGAACTGGAAAATCAAGACGGAGTAAAGCTACCGAGCAACTGGAATGTGGCACACCTCAAAAGGTACCACTGTTGACGAGCGTCGCCTATACTGAAAGTATGTGCTGCACTCTTTTTCCCTTCGTCCAGTTTTTGTCCCAATTGGGTTTTTCTGGCAAGGTTTTTAATGAGGCAGCAATGGAAAGCATACTACGAAGGAAGCTTCGTCAGTGGAAATAAGACTTTTAAATGACGGGGCATGCAAGCAATGAACGACTACGGGACGGCTAGATAGTCTTTTGCTCGATAGCAGAGTTCCTACTGGGAAACAAAGTTTACTATCGGGCCAAAGGTAACCCAACCGTTCACAAGTGTAAGCTTCTAGGGGATTGTTAGATAATCTTTGGCTCTATAGTAAAGTTCCTAAGGGGAAATGAAACTTGCTATTGAACTAAAGATTATCCAACCATTCACTAGTGGAATCTTCAAAGGAGAAAGACTTCCGGTGTTCAAATTCGCATTCGAATACTCGGGGAGTGATATGAGAACACGGCAACAATGACTACCACAATGACCAGGACTACGAGATTCGAAAACAAAGTTCTATCATTGGGACCGGGGACTGCGCAGGCAACCCGTAGAAATAAGTTGTACGAGTTAGCCACAAGTAATGTCAATTTCTTTTTAGCGCAACGAATGCTTATGTACTTTTGAAAATGGAAGGAATAAAGTAAAGTCCTTTTATTTCTATCTTGTTTCTTGTCCTATCAATGAATTAATTTTATCATTTGAAAGTTAAACAAGTACTTCAAATGCTAGTGCCATAATAAACAGGAGATGTCCTCTTCAAGAGCACCGTAAACATAAAAGGACCTTCTCTTATGAAACCCTCACGGTAAAAGGTTGATTCCACAAGAACTTATGCCCGGAATCCAAAGGCTATCGAGGAAAACGCACCCAAAGCCTCGCATAAATCGATGCAAAAATAAAAACTTGCCCAATACTTAAACGGAACAAATACTTCTATATACAACAAACATGCCAAGCAGCACAAGTACAAGTATGGAAAAGAAAAGCAAAGTAAAAACAAAACAAAAAGGTAAACAAGCTAAACTGCTGCATTCCCAGAATTCGGATGAAGAGAAGCATTCGCAGGAGAAGTAGGCGGATCTACCATCAGCTCAAGATCTTGGCCTTCACCATCTCGGCCTTCACCATCATCCCCTTCAGGTTCTTCTTTAATTCCCGCGAACTCGAAGCCAGAACCAAAAGAGTCAGTAGCATCAGGTTGGACCGCGATACCCCATCGAGCAGTTGACTCCACCTTACGGGCCTTAACGATTTCGGCATCAAAGTCAATGACGCCCGCTTTGGCTTCTTTGGTTTTTCTCCTCATGCTATACATAGAATATGTTTTTTCAACAATGAGGTAAGTCGCTCGGCTCTGAAGTTCTTCCTTAAGACGGTCAACCTCAGTTAAAAGGTTATCCCGCTCAGATTTAGTGGCCTAGAGGCTGATATCAAGGTCACAGATAGTGGAATTAAAAACTTTATTATGCTCTATGATTCTCTTCCAACCGGGCATAGTTATCCTCATCAGCAACAACTTCTTCAGCTTTGGAGTTCAAGGCTGCCTCCAAGTTATTCACTCTTTCAACAGAGACAACCTCGCGGTCGGCTGCAGCAAGAACGGCATTTTGGAACTCAACCCACTTTGCCTTATCTTCTTCAAATTGTACCCTTAACAGGATGGCCTCTTGGCTAAGGGTCATTACCTCTTACTCGTTTTGCTGAAATCGAGCCTCCAACTCAACGGCCTCAGCAGCTTGTGCTTCTAGTTCCAGGAGGCGGGCAGTAATTTGATCCCGCCCGGATAACTATTGATCTCGCTTGGAGGTGAGCTTCTTCTTATCAAGGATCAACCTCTGAAGGCCCTCAGAAGCAAGGAAGTTAGCCTGTAAAATAGAAATACAAATTAAATCCTGCTATAGTAAAGATAGAAGGAACAAAGATCGTACAATCGCCGCATTGTGCATAGCATTATTTACCATACACTCTCCCGAGAGAGATTGTATATTATTCCTATCTTTTTCTGAAGCCAGAGGCTTTAGATAATTAGCAAGTTCAACCGGCCAAGACAACAAATGGCATCTGGTAGAAATCGAGAGGGAAGCAATCCTCCTCTTCTAGGGATCTTCAGAAGGGGAGAATAATTATACCTCGAATTCTCGTGAACTGGGGACTAGAAAAGAGGGACATCCTCCTTTTGAATGGCTACAGACGGTGGAGATGATGTAGCAGTTACTGGTGGCAAAGGCAAAGTTGCGAAGATGGAGATGAGGCTGATAGTGTTATAGGTTGAGAAATAGTTGCAGCAAAAATAGTTCTAGTTGTTGGTTGCTCATCAACTGAAGACGGAAAAAACCTGTTACCCAGCCTCACGATGTTGCGAACGGTGATTGGGACTCAGAAACGAGAGTTGGCATCCTCCACTATATCATATTCCCCCAGAGCGTCGAGATGTCATCCTCGGTTAGCTTAACTAGATCAACAGATTGAGCATTCTGTTGAGCTGATGAAGGTCGTCGTCTTCTATGTAAAGAATCCCCCTCATCAGTGGATCCTCCATCGTCATCGATTATCACCATGTCTACAACTGGCTCGGGCACGACACTCTTCGCCTTTTTATTTTTGCCCTCGACCGCGGAGGAGCGTCGCTAGGTGCTTGTTCTCCGGCCGGGGACTCCGAGAAGAAGCACTCGCACCGGAAGCAAGCCCGACCACACCCGTTCAGATGAAAGCCTCCTGCATAAACCTTGCCGCATCAGAAGGATCAGCCAAAACGTCCTCCTCGGGGACGGTAATAGAGCCTTGCGGAAGACCTGAATTCAATAGGAAAGAAAACTTAACCAATTTTCCTATTCAAAAAGTAAAAACAAGATAAGTTCAACCTACCATGATTTTTGTTCTTCCACCCGTATTTAAGGGCCAGTTTTTTCCACTTGCGGGTCTAAGGCGTAGTGACGTCTTATGGACCCATTGGTCCAAGCCTTCAACCCTTGGTGGTGTCCACCGAGTCGCTAAAATAGTAAAAGAATAAGGATCAATCATAGCATGGGACAATCTTTAACTAGAAGAAAAGACAGACAATGGACTTACAAGTACGGTCCATGATTCAAAAAAGGATGGTGTAACGACCCGACCGGTCATTTTGAGCTCTAGCGCGTCGTTTGGCGATTTGAGGCCATGAGTAGCTTCACTTCAGGTATTATGACTTGTATGTATGATCGAAATTGAAATTCGGGAAGTTCAGATTAGATTTGGAAAGAAAATTCTCATTTCAAAAGCTTGAAGTTGGAAGAATTGACTAAGATTGGATTTTTGAGTAAACGACCTCAGAATTGGGATTTGAAGGTTCCAACGGGTTCGTATGATCATTTTGGACTTGGGCGTATGTCCGGATCTTGGATGACCCGGGAGCGTTTCGGCGCCTATTGTGGAAGTTAGCATTTTTGGGTGAATTTCACAAATTTGGGATGAAGTGCATTTCAATGTTAACGATGTCCGTTTGGGATTCCGAGTCTAGGGATAGCTCCGCATGGTGATTCTGGTATTGGGAGCGCGATCGGAAGTGGATTTGGGGGTCCGTAGGTCATTTTGGAGTTATTTGGCTGAAGTTAGAAATTTGAAGGATTTTGAGAAGTTTGACAGGAAGTGGACTTTTTGATATCGGGGTCGGATTCCGATTCCGGAAGTTGGAGTAGGTCTGTAATGTCGAATATGACTTGTATGCAAAATTTGAGGTCAATCGGACGTGATTTGATAGGTTTCGGCATCGAATGTAGAAGTTTGAAATTCTAAAATTCATTATTCTTGAATTGCAGTGCAATTCATGGTTTTAGCGTTGTTTGATGTGATTTGAGGCCTCGAGCAAGTCCGTGTTATGTTATGGGACTGGTTGGTGTGATTGGATAGGGTCCCGGGGGCCTCGGGTGTGTTTCGGGGTGGTTTCGGATCATTGCGGGCTGTTTTGATATAGCTGATGCTGGTGTCTGGTATTGTTCTTCGCGTTCGCAAGGATTCTCCAGCGTTCACGAAGAAGGATTTGGCTTCAGGGACTTTGTTTTTCGCGTTCGCGAAGCTGAACCCGCGTTCGCGATGAAGAAAATCTCTGTTACGCAGGTCTAACTTCGGAGGCTCATATCTCACAATCTATAAGGAATTTGGAGATGATCCAAAAATAAAAGTTGTATCCCTTTGTGTCTAGTTTTCAGAAAGGTAAACCATTTAGCATTTAGATTTGTGTACGAAAAGTTATGGCTGGTACACTACAAGCTGTCCGGGAAGATGAAGAAGAAATTTGTGTTGCACAAGGTTGACTTTGGCAGCTTATATCTCAAAATATATAAGAGATTGGGAAATGACCAAAACATGAAAGTTGTAGATCTTGGTCTGTAGTTTTCATAACATTAAATCATTTGTCATTTAGAGTTTTGTACAAAAAGTTATGGCTATTATACTAGAGGTTGTCTGAGAAGAGTTTGGAAATAACTTTTGAGAATTTTGTTCATCGCGAACGCGATGCGGGTCTCGCGAATGCGAAGAAGGATTGCCTGGGCAGTGTATAAGTTTGAAAAAATGTGTTTGGCTTATTTCATCTCATTTCCTACATGGGAGACGACCTAGGAGCGATTTTGGAGCTCAATCTTCATCATCTATGTCAAGGTAAGTGATTCCCACATATTGCAAGTTAAATACTTGGATTTTTTATATATATATGTTAACATGGAAATTCATGGAAAATTAGTGAAAACTTGGGGTTTTGGTAGAAAACCTAGAAATTGGTATTTTTGAATTTTGACCACGAATTTGGGCATGAAATTGAGAGTAAATTATATATTTTAGTTCGCGAGGTTATGGGTAAAGTTTATCTTCGAAAAAATTGGGAATCCGGGCACGTGGACCCGATGTCGATTTTGTCAACTTTTCAATGCGGAGTTGGGAATTTATATAAATTGAATTGTTATAAGTATTAGGGTATATTTTTATTGGTTTACCCATTAATTGGCTAGTTTTGGGAGCGTTGGCATCGATTTGAGTCATCGGAAGGGCGTGGAATGCCGGTTATGTAACTTTGGAGCGAGGTGAGTCTCCTTTCTAGTCTTGTAAGAGGGAATTAACCCCATAGGTGAAGTAATTAATATGTGCTCGTATTTGTGGGGGCTACGTATGTACGGGGTGACGAGAGTCCGTGCGTAGCTACAATTATGCCTATGTCCGGGTAGTTTTTAGGCTACATCATGCTTATTAATATTGTTGTTGATTTATGCTTATTGCTTGCTTTGAGAAGAAATAAGATTGAGGTTGCGTAATAATTGTGTTGAAAGGAATTTAAATTGAGGAATTTAAGATTTTAAGAGTTTCCATTAAACCTAGTATTTTCGAAAAGAGTTGAGGAACCTTATAATAACTTAAGGAATCTATGTGAAACCGCGTCGCATGTATGTTTCGCGAGCGGGGAAAATTACCCTAAAAACTTCACGTCTAGTTGTCTCTATTTTTGAAAAGGATCAAGAAAAGGATTTTGATTTATTAATAAATTTATATTTGACCGCGTCGCATGTATGATTCGCGAGCGAGGAAATTCCTCAAAAATCTATATTTGACCGCGTCGCACATATGAAATCCTCCATATCTATATATGTGCTCCAGTTACAGAGGGAACTTGCTAGCTGAAAACTTGAGTAAAATAAAGAAGAAGAGGGATGTTACTATGTGTTGTATACATGCTTATTTCTAGGGCTGCTTATCGGGCGGATTGGGCGGTTAATTACTCTTAACGGTTTGGCTTAACGGTTATCGGCTTTTAAATACACTAATCCGTTAGCCACCCGATAAGATATCGGGCGGATTGGTATCGGCTTAGCTCTTATCGGGCGGTTATCGGGCGGTTTATCGGCCTAGCATACAAATTTACAAATCGAAATTACACCAGACATACATATCAACATATTCTTACCTATCCTCTGTGAGCACGTGATTTTTGCCCTACATGAAAATAACTCCTAAAAATAGACCAAAATAATTTTATTGATTTTTAGGTGTTTTTCTTTATTTAGTTGCATTTCATATATTTTTAATATTTTTAAAATCATAGAAAAGCCATAAAAAGTGTCACATTTTAATTTCATGCCACCTTAGGTTCAATTTGCATTTAGGAATTAATTACATTGAGTTAATTGTGTTATTAATCAAAAAATCAAAAAAATGATGATGATCATTTTTACATAGTTAGATAATTAGCTTGATTTTACAATTTGAATTGATTTAGGAATTTAGTTTAGGTATTTAATTAATTAAAGAAAGAAAAAAGAACAACAAAAAGAAAGGAAGTTGGAAAAGGCTGATTCTGAATTGAATTGGGCCAAACATTTTAGAAGCCCAAATTTCCCTCAACCTAGCCCAAACCGGGTCGACCCGACCCGACCCAACACCCAAATCTTTGTTATTTTAATACCTAGACCTAGACCCCTAAGGGAGACAGAGGAGAACGCCAAAAATCTGAAGAGCGCCGCAACAATGCAAGAGGAGGCCCCTCCCCCTGAATCTCCTTCTTCTTCGAACCCACCCCACCCCAGTCGACACACCCATCAGCTCTCTTTTGGCTAGAACAGAAACACACACAAACCCTCCCCATCGATCCCCTTCGCCAACAGCAAAACCAAAATCCCTGACCCCAAACGCTAGCAACAGCAACACATACTAGCAAAGAAGCTGAAAAGAAAAATAGATTGGGGAAAATTGGACAGAAGAATCCGGGCAGAGAGGGTTGGAAATTTCGAGATTTTTGGGTTTTGATTTCCATCTTCCTTCCTCTGATTTTAGTTTTTGACTTGAGTCCGATTGAAGTGGCGAGTGTCGTTTGAGGTTCACGGTTCCGGTTCAATTGTTGCTGTCATGTTCTTGTTCTGTTGCACGTTCAAATTTCGACGCCGGTCTGCCTGTATGCATCTCTGAACCTACTAACTTGAAATTGTTCGCATTCAGGTTCATCCCCGTGCTTTTTCTCTTATTGTATTACTGTATTGTTCATAACAGAATTTGAAATGCTATTTTTCTTGAGTTCTTGCTGATTGTTCTGATTTGTTCGATCGAGCTTGCCGTTAAGTGAATTTTGATTAGTGACCTGTTTTCTCGTGACTTTCACAAACACCCCGGTTCGTTCCCGTTGGTTTGAGGTTACTGAATTCGTTCTTGATAATCTGTGTGTGTTGTTGATTCAGTGTGGTCATGACAAGTTAAGTCGCCGGCCAATTTTAGTAAGAAGTGCAATCACCTAGCTTAGTCTACTTCGGACTTGATTCTTCTCTGAAAATGCTAAGCTAATGATCGTGTCTAGTGATAATGTCTACATGTCTTGCTCGATCCTTTGCTATGGTTGAAATTGATACTTAACAGAGTTATCATAGTTTGTATTCAGTTTTTTTTTGGATAATTTCGAGCCTAATCCACGCCCGTCGATGCTCGGATTCATGAATTGTGGTTGTTGGATCTTCAGGTGTGCTTGATGCCCTGTTTGCTTGGTTACCTTGTTTTCGATAGTAATTGATGCTAAACTTGTTCATTTGAAGTGTAAGCAAATTCTATTTCCCGTGTCCCTCACCAAAAGTAAGAGAAAATAGGTGTAGTTAACTCATGGGTTAGTTAGCAAGTATCAAGCTTTTTTGCTTTGTCGTTTTGTTTCATTTTATTTTGGTAGATTGAACAAAATTGGTTAAGGCGCACTCATGGAATGCTACAAGGTTAACAAGATTAGAACACTGTTTTATCTGGAACTTCAATAGGTTTACTACGAGGCCTTAATTCATTTTTCCTATAGTACAGTAGTTTAAGTTTGAATCTGTGGTGAGTTCGTTTCATTTCAAGATTTCTTTTTCTTTCTCAATGAGTTTTGGATGCTCAGTGGTGTGGGGATTTGTTATTTTGTTTGATTTGGCTATATTATGGATGATGAATATCGGATAGTGAGAGATGAAATCGAACGTGAAATGAGTATTTTACTTTTGTTTTATCTTTAATTTCTTTATTGACTCGTTAGGAGCCTACTTAGGCTGCTAAGAACCATGAACCCCGTAGTTTGCTTTAGTTGAGTACAATCCTTTAACCTTAGAATTCGAGGCGTGCCATTTAGCGGAATTTCCATGGCCCTCGAAAAGTGCAAACGCGTAGTTGCTTTAGGCGCGTATTTTAATAATATTACCTTCCTAAAAGTGGGTGCACATTTATGTGACCCAAATCCAAATCTCAACGAAGTCGAAATGTGTTAACAATCATGGGTGCACTGGTGCAACGTGGTTCAAGATGCATTTTCACGACGTTGCAATTCTTATTAAAAATAAAAAATAATAAAAGCGATTTACTAATAAAAGCACATGAGTTTGGACATGTTTTGAAATCAGATAAAATCAAATACAACAGTTGAGCGACCGTGCTAGAATCACGGAACCCGGGAATCCCTAACACCTTCTCCCGGGTTAACAGAATTCCTTACTCGGATTTCTGGTTCGCGGACTGTTAACAGAGTCATAATTTCCTCGGATCGGGATTCAACCGGTGACTTGGGACACCATTAATCTCCCAAGTGGCGACTCTGAATATTAATAATAAATCCCGTTCCGATTGTCCTTTAATTGGAAAAACTCCTTTACACCCTCACGGGTGTAGTAAAAAGGAAGGTGTGACATCCTCTGTTTTTGTTTTCCCTTTGTATATCCAGATCCTTCAGCAGTTTCAGCCACACATCCTTCACTTTACTGGGCTCAAGGTCTTTCAAATCTATTCGAGCACAACAATGAATTCAGCAGCCTGAATCCCTTCATCATCATAAACTCTAATTGTTAAATGTTGAGTGGATATGTCTTCAAGTGCTCATTCTAGATCGGATTTAAATAGTTATCCTTAACAAAGGAAACAAAATCTGGCATTATACATTCCTCATCAGGAGATAAATAAATTAAGAAGGACAACAAAAGGATCAGACTTCCCAATGATGTCTTTATTAGTCAACTCTTTGGCTTCGATGAGCTTGACTTGTAATATACCAACTGGCTTTAGCTCCAAATCACTGCAAGTAACGTTAGTCCTAGACAGTAGACAGACAGAGTACTGGAAAGTGGAAACTAAAGTCAAGGGTTTTTGTCTTTTTTTATATTTAATATATATAAATCAAAATAAAATTTAAATATATATATATATATATTCTTAACGGGTTAACGGATTATCCGTTAAGAAAATTGAATAATCCGCCCCCAAACTGATAAGCCGTTAATAAAAAAATCTCAATCCGTTCCCCGTCCGTTAAGCCGTTAATCCGTTACCAGTAAGCCATTAAGCTTTGGCTTGGTTCGGTTTTCGGTTTCGGATCGGTTTTGAACACCCCTACTTATTTCATATAGTTGTTCTGTTTCATAGTTATTCACTTCTTTATTGTAATGATATTATTGGACCATTATTAAGTGTCGAAGTCGACCTCTCGTCACTACTTCTTCGACGTTAGGTGGGATACATACTGAGTACACATTGTTTTTGTACTCATGCTACACTTGCTGTGCATTTTTGTTGTACAAGCACATGTACCTCTAGTGGCCTAATGGACGTAGCAGCATGGATGATACATAGACTTAGGTGAGCTGCATCTCTCGAGATGACCCACAGGCAGCAGAGTCTCTTTCAGTGTATTATATTTACTTTCTGTCCAAGTTTGTATTCCGGACAGCTATTGTACTTTATTAGATTTCCTAGTAATTGCTCATGCACTTGTGACACCGGGTTCTGGGATGATTTCGGGATTATTCAGT
Source organism: Nicotiana attenuata (assembly GCF_001879085.1). Taxonomy (NCBI): domain Eukaryota; kingdom Viridiplantae; phylum Streptophyta; class Magnoliopsida; order Solanales; family Solanaceae; genus Nicotiana; species Nicotiana attenuata. Next base: position 25,224 of record NW_017673500.1, on the reverse strand, counting down.
AATTTTGTAAAGACATCATTATTTATTCAATGAAGTTTATTATTCATCGTTTAATGTTTAGCGGAAATGATTTTGAAAATATTAAAACGAGAATTTACTAATTAAATGGTGTCGGCTTGCCTGACAGTGGTGTCCGGCGCTATCACGACCCTTAGTGGATTTTGGATCGTGATAGATGGAGTCGTTTCCAGAATGATGTCCTTGGTGGCAACTGCAACGAACTGCTCCATCCATCCACGGTAGTTGTCGTTGTCGTCGTCCATGCTGCTTAGCAAAGCATGGTGACCACGTTTGCTGAAGTTTATGATTTCCCCACGGAAAAATTTGGGAGAATAAAGGTTTATCAACCGATCCAGGGATAGCTCTTCTCCTATCTCCTAGCATAGACGCCGAAGAAAAGCAACTGTCCGCCACACACAAGGGCTCCCATGTGCCAAGCAGACTTGGTAACGGAAGCAAACTCCAAGATAACGGAGTCAATCCCCCCGATCAATGAGAACGGGCCCAAAGTGAATGGGTACATATAAACATACGTAAAACCTTTCTTGGAAAAGGTTACCCACTGTCGCGCCCCCTTTTTCTCGCGAAATCGGGTTTTGACATTTTTATGACACCTTTGAGAGAGTAGGAAAAAGGAATTAGTTAAAGTCGCCACCTAACGAATTAAGGTGCGTTAGGGCACCTAGAGCAGATAACTCATGTTATACCAGTTTGCGTTACCAGAGATCGGGTAAGGGCTCGAAATTACCTTGAGGGGAAGGTGTTAGGCACCCCTCGAGGTCCACAACTAGGCTAGATTCAAGGTATGCCAGTTGTCCACGGAACTTTCAAGATTGGTTGAGTCTTAAGTGTACTTTAGTAAGAGTATGAAGGATCTAGTGGCCGTAATTATCTGTCCACTCAAGGCGTTGCAAGCAAATGGTTTTTGAAAAGCGTTAGAAATCGTGGTCAACATTTTTCCAGTGCTTCAGCGGGCTTTGGCCTGTTTTTGTTATAGGTATTTAACCGGTTCGGAAGATAAACTATCAGTCAATGACGTTGCCAAGGTAGATGTTTTTCTTTGCCTTTCAAGATATTGCGTATAAAGAGAAAGATAGCCAGTCCTCTTGGGCGGCCGAATGGGTCCCGGCTGAACTTAATTTATGAATTAGTCTAAAAAAAAAGCGAGAGGATTGTCTAATAGGGACGGGGGGTCCTAAATTTTTTAGCCTAAAGGATCACCCCGTGCAACATAAATAATACTTCTTAACTCCCTCGAGTCGGGGTGTTACTCATATTATTCAGCGGGCACAGACAATCATCTCTTGCTACCCGATTACTATCTTTAAGTTGTTACCTTAAGCGCTCTAATTGATTCTAGTTTGATTCCTATGCGTGCACTACCCGTCCCTTAACTATAGTCCTGGAGGCATTAGGACTTCTATTTGGGATAGTTCTAGACTACGCCTAGGTTGCTCAAAAATGTAAAAGACTAGGAGACAAACAAAACATGTTAGGACTTGCAAATACAAAGCAAATATGGGCTCATGTTAACCTCCGCACATAAACAACAAATGCACGCAATTAACAATCTTTATTGATCTTAAAGTCCTACATGCAGGATATCTATGTGAGAAGACAGATGTACAGAAACAATTTCATTAAGGCGAGTGATAGGACCTACTGTTTGCCTGCTGGTTTTAATGGATATCGCCTGGGTATTTCAAACAGTAATGCATCACGCTCGCAGAATCTAGAATTATTATTAAGTCCTATAGGCATGTTGTCTAAGTAATTGACAGTGGCGATTATATTCAGAACCAATTAACAGAATCCTATAGGCATGATTTCTAATGTCGAACTGACTTAAATCCTATAGGCATGATCACTAGGATTGAAACTGATCTTAATCCTATAGGCATGATATCTATTACTGGATTGATTTATATCTTATAAACACGATCTCTAGGTTTGAAATTAGTTTTAATCTTATAAGCATGATATCTATTAAGCAGTGATACAGGCAGAAGTTATACACATTGCCAGAAAGGAAAAACAGTTAGATCAACATTGAGGTCCTATAGGCATGATTGCTAACATATGTTTGTTGGACAAGTTGATACAACCTATAGGCAGGATTTCTAATGCAATTAATTTACAATAGGCGGGTTCCTAATATGAAAGCATAGGACATTACTCACACGATTTCAACAGAGATGAGGTAAAACAGGATTAACAGAGCAAATGAAACCCTATTAGCAGGATTTCTACCCAGATTGCTCAAAGAGAATAAAGACCCTTCCAAATTTTACTATATACCCCAGAATATGTTTGTTACAAACATATTACAGGCCAGAGTAAATGAATAAATTACATAATCGTAATAAGATACACTATAGGTAGTCTTCATTAGGCCCAAATAAACCCGGGAACTAGGCCTTCAAACCAATCAACTTCGAGGCTCAATTCATAGGTACATCATGGCCAAATACGAATGTCTTACCCATAACACATGTAGAACCAAGTTTCCAATGTGTCAAAGTTCCCAAGGGCCTCAGGAACCCAGGGCAATGCTCACACCAGAACCACACACACAGAAGTGTTTTTAAAAGAGATTAGGAACCAGCTCCCAGTGTGTCATTGTTCACAGGAGTCTCATATGGAGCCTGAGCAGTGCTCACACTGGGGTGGTTGAGGATAGAACCTAAGGGACTAAGAGTGAGGTTTTAAAAATTAGCATATAAAAGGAAGTAGGGGCAGATTTCAAAACAGTTTAATTTCAGAAGAAACAAGGTTTAGAACACAGAATTGCATTCAGAAGAACACCAAAGTTTGCAAAGTACATAGTTTCAAATAGGTTAATTCAGGGGAGAGACTTAATTACACTAAGGGAGCAGACTGACACTTAGGACAACCATTGTTTAATCACGGAAATAACTTAGGCAAAGCAATCAGATCATCATATGACATATTAATAGACAGGGCACATGAGTTAAGCAACAAATTAGGACAAATTAACCAATTACATGCTTGTAGTATCCTAAGAGTGCAAGGTTCAAAACAAGTACAGGATTAACAAACAGTGTGCCCGGACAAATTGGACATTAAGCTAACTTACAAGAGGATTTAGATTATTCAAAATAGCTAATCTCAAACTAATAGTATTAACCATAAGGGAGTCATAGGAGCATAAAAAGTAGAATCATGCTAAAAGTAAGATTCCAGACATGCTGTTCAAGTAACACTGATTATGAAAAACATGGAGAATGAAGTGACAAGATATTTGGGCTTACCAGTTAAGCAAGAAAGCAAGTAGATATACAGCAGTTAAGTTCCAGAATCACTTGGCCTTGGCTTTCAGCCGGCCAAGACCAGAAATAATGAGCACAGAATAAGAGTAAAAGAACTAAGTTTTTTTTTAGTAAGAGTATGAGAGTTCGAGTCTTGTCCTAAAGGGAAGAGGGGAAAGGGTTTAAATAGTGTTCAATTAGGCAGACAAATAAGGAAATAAATCAAACATACACAAATAAGGAAAGAAAATAAATCGAGATTCAATTGAAGTCAGAGTTCAGTCAATTAACGAGTAATTAGGCAAGTATTACTTAGAATAAGGAAAATATCAATTAACAGTCAGTCTCACGGCAAATAAGGCAAGCAATAATAGAAGCATGGTAGATTGACTGGAAATAAGGAAAGTATCAGTACCATACGAGAAAGGAAAGAGTAAAAGTCTCAAACCCTAGTTTTAGGTAAAATATACAAAATCGGCAGTAATAATAGGCAAAGAGATGCATATAGGCATATAGACAGAGATTTTAACACAATAATTAAAGAGTCAAACAGATTTGGTTTGATTTTGCAATATCAAAAATCCCTAATTTAGGGTACGTGGAAATTAGTCAGAAATTAACGAAGAGAGTTATAATAAGATGCACAGAGACATATAGACGGAAAGATTAAGGAAAAAATAATTAAAAAATCAAAAACCAGATTAGATCTAAAAAGATCTGAGCCCTTATTTTAGGTAAACCATAAAATCGACAAAAATAAAGGCCAAGAGTCATATATATTTTAATAGAATGAACATAGATAGGAGGTTATTCAGAAGAAACATAAAATCGAACCAGATTTGGTTTAATTAAAGAAGGTATGAAACCCTAACCCTAGGGTTAAGTCGAACCGGTGAGAGACACGGAAAGATTCGTATATTCAAAGATAAAAAATGATGAACACAGACAGAATAAGGAGCAAGTTAAAGATTTTGAACCAGATTCGGTTCAAGTTTTGCCAGATTTGCTTGCCATTCTAGGCAAGCCATTATGTAATACCAAAAACGGTAGCCAGTAAGGAGACACGATGAACAAGGTAAGAATATCATCGATAGATTCCATATCTGGTTGGAATCAAAGGGGGAATGACGGAGCTTAGGGTTTCAAAAGAGAAGGAGAGGAGGGAGTTTGAAAGCGGCGGTTTAGAGAGAATGAGGGATTAGGGTTAGGGGGAGCTAAATTAAAGGGGTGTGATGAATGTGGGTCGTTGATCTTGAAAGATCAACGGCTAAGATTGGAGGAGGGATCTGGGTCAGGTAAAACGGGTATGGGTATGGGTTAATGGGTATTGGGTATTGGGTTGGGATAATGGGTAGTGTATAGGTCCGAAATTAATTAAGAAAAGGGCTAGATTTTAAATACCCAATTAAATCAGTAAATAATTTATAAAAAATAATTAATGAATAACAAAAATATCACTTGTGCATCAAAAACGATAAAATAATTACTTAACATTATAAAAGTATAAAAAATTATTTTTTGTGTAAATAATGTAATTATGCATATATAGGGGCTATTATCGCAAAATATGCAATTTTAGCCTAAGGATGCAAGACAAGTATATATAAAAATATTTAAAGCTTAATATGGATATAAATGATGGGGAACTAAATAATGAATCATTATAAAATTATTTGTGATGCAATTAATAATTATTTATATAAAAATGCAGGAATAAAGCCTTTAAAAATTATAGAAAATTATGAAAAAATACATGGTGATGCTCATGCACTATTTTGAAAGTATATATGCATTTTGAAATATATGAGGGGAAAATTGGATATCAATAGCTGCCCCTCTTTACCTGGGAAGGATGAAAGAGTTGTCCGGTAAAGAAATGATGACCGATTTTGACCGAATGGGGTATTTTGAAAAATATAGGCCGCACCCTGGTCTCTGAGCTGCCTACATATCCCTGGTTTTACAGGAATCAGGCCGTGTGTAGTTCTGGACCCAACGGTGAAAGAAGCCGATGGAATTGTTATAGAAATAGTCGTATGTTTCGGAAAGGGTTCTTTTGGGAAGGATAGTATCGGATGGATTTATGCGGAGTTATGAATGTGAATCTGAAGCATAACGGATGTATCACAGGGCAGATATCTAAAACGGTCATAGAGTTAAGGCGAGTAATTGAGGGGAGTCGGCTACGTTTGAAATAGTGGCAGGGTGTGAATGGTATGAGCGGAAACCGGGGCGAAGGTTGCTCCTGTTTAAAGAAAGGTTCACTTCTGAATTACCTGCAAAACTTAAGACACGATGCGTGCAAATATATATATGGATTATTGCAAGAATTTAAACATGATGCAATCCCTTTGGACCATGAAGGTTGTCTTTGGACGGTGAGGATGACGTCCTTAGACCATGACATCCCGGGCCATGAATCATGAGATAAAGGATTCGCAGGCCATGAAATGGTGTTCTCGGGCCATGAGAACGGTGCCTCTGAACCATGACGCCTTTGAATAATGATGTGCGATATTGAGGGATCCTCGGGCCATGACATGGTGTCTTCAGGCTATGAGGATGATGCCTTCGGACTATGACGCCTTCGGACAGAGACATGGTAACGCATATGAGTAAAACAAGACAGAGCTTAGTCTTGTACAGGATCGGGATAGAGCTTAGCCCCGGAAAAGGTAAAATAGTGCTAGGTTTCAGATAGGGTAACGTTCAGTCATTAGACAAGGAAAGGCAGAGCTTAGCCTTATGCAGATGGGGAGGCAATGCTTAGCCTCATGCAAGGAGAAGGCAATGCTTAGCCTTATGCAAATAGGGAGGCAGGGCTTAGCCTCATGCAAATAGAGGAGACAGTGCTTAGTCTCATGCAATGGAAGGCTATGCTTAGCCTTATGCAAATAGGGAGGCAGGGCTTAGCCTCATGCAAAAGGAGGAGACAGTGCTTAGTCTCATGCAATGGAAGGCAATGCTTAGCCTTATGCAAATACGGAGGCAGGGCTTAGCCTCATGCAAAAGGAAGAGACAGTGCTTAGTCTCATGCAATTGGAAAATAGCAAATAGGAGCAGAATATTTCTTAGCTGGAGATATATTTGCGCTTGGCGGTCTGGTTGTTATGAAGGTAATGACTTTAAGGCGCACGTACTTATGGTCATTCCTTGTTCCTGCATTCAAAGAAAAATCGTGAATTTTGCGGAGGAGGTTGGTTCGTGCCTTTGTCTGCTTGTTTTGCTTTGCTTTGCTCTGGAGATCCTGTTCGAGTTATCCTGGGTAGCACCTGGCTGCCATAGAAATAAAGTTTTCAAAAAATATGCACTTATTTGATGAAATAGGGTTATTTTAGAAAACATAGTGGTATATAATATCAAGTAAATTAGATGTACTAATGACTGCGACACTTTTAGAGACATTGCGGCTTCTTTGCGTTCCTCAAAATTCTACCCCAGTTTAGTAAGTGATGCTTTGGCCGTTCTGCATGTAACGAAGTTTGTTGGACCTACTCCAAAATTTTGAGAATCCTTCTCAAAATTCTGCCCCAGTTGCTTAATCGATTTTCTGACTGTCTTACATATTATGACGTTGGCTGGACTTGCTCCGGAATTTTGAGGGTCCTCCTCAAAATTCTGCCCCAGTTTCGGTTCTGGGAAAATGAAGATTTTATTAAGATGTGACCGAACCCACAGGGCTGCCTACGTATCCCCTCTTAAACGGGAATCAGGTCAAGCGTAGTTCAGTTACATTAGATGAAGAAATGTAAATAATCTAAACATAGTATCTCTTGACTGCGTCTGAATTGATAGGTTTTGGCCAAACTTCTCCATCCATTTCTGCAAGTATGAGTGCTCCTCCTGTTAGTACTCGATGAACCATGTAGTGCTCTTGCCAATTGGGTGAAAATTTTCCTTTAGCTTCATCTTGATGCGGGAAGATTCGCTTCAGCACCAGCTGCCGCGGTGTAAATTATCTTGGTTTGACCCTTTTGTTGAAAGCTCTGGACATTCTGTTCTGATAAAGCTGATCATGAAATACTTCATTCATCCTTTTTCCATCCATGAGGGATAATTGCTCATAGCAGCTCCTTATCCATTCTGCATCACTGAGTTCAGCTTCTTGCATGTTCCTCAAAGAAAGAAATTCTACCTCGGCAGGAATGACAGCTTCGGTACCATAAACTAGCAAATAGGGAGTTGCCCCAGTTGATGTGCGGACTGTGGTACGGTATCCCAATAAGGCGAATGGTTACTTCTCGTGCCATTGCTTGTGAGTTTCTACCTTTTTCCTTAGTATCTTCTTGATGTTCTTGTTGGCAGCTTCCACGGCTCCGTTCATTTGAGGCCTGTATGCTGTGGAGTTTTGTGCTTGATTTGAAAGTTTCACACATGGCTTTCATCAGATCACTGTTGAGATTGGTGGCATTATCAGTGATGATGGACTCTGAAGAAGAAGATTGAAGGAAGTTGAAAATAAGTATGAGTTGTTAGAAAATTATGAAGTGTAAAAGGAGAAGATTGATACGCATAAGTAAAGGATATGCGGCTAAGATCGTGGCTATAATTACCTCGAGAACCGGCGAAAGTCTTGCTGAATCGTGGGATGCCATGTGTTCGGGGCATTAAATGCGGAGAGACGTGCATCTACACAACCGTCATAACTTTTCAGAGGGGGTCAGAGAATTTCCCGCCAATAAAGGTATCTTTACCAACTTTCCGGTGACACAAGGATGTGCCACCGGAAAGCAGGGGGACTATCTGTATAGGGTAAAATGTGTTCATAAGAAATTCTCGCATAATAAAGCGACACGTGGAGCCGAAAGCAGATGTAAAGCGAGACAAATGACGACCAAGTCCGAGGGCAACAATATTGTTTGTTCCCAAAGGGAATGTTGTTCATAAAGATAAAATAAATGACTGCCACCCGGTAGCATTTAATGGAGAATATTCTATAGTATTAAATGCATAGTCCGTTACAGAGAATATAACATTCACCGTCTACCGTTATGAATTCTTCAATGGCCTCCATAATTGTCATTTAAGATGGGCTTGATCCTAGGACCTTGTTCCCTATATGTAACTATAAATAATGAGCTCAACAACCATTATATAGGGATTGGAATCTGAAAAACTTATCCAAAACACTGTTCAAAGCTTAATAATATTTTATCTTCTTGCTTATTAATATCGTTACTGCTGCCTCTGGAAGCTCTGCTCCCGGAAATAAGATTTATGTTGTCTTATCTCGATTTCAACGCTAAGTCTTACATTCTTGTTTAGTTTATTTATTATTTTAAAATCAAATCGATTTACTTGTCTATAAACAATGTATAAATTTAACTGTATCGTTTTACGGATAAACAATGATGTGTTTTCGTTGAAAAATTTCTCGCGAGGATTGCCTACGGCCAAAGACAGCTTTGTCTTTCTATGCTTTGGGAAAACAAAGATGTACTATGCAGCCAGGGGTGATGAATGGGGTATTGCATGTGTAAGGTGCACATGCAAATGCAGCAATCTTTTATAATTTCCAAATTTACCTGTCACTTGGGCACTTGTATTAATACATGGCTGCTATGGCCATTCTCGTTTCTCCTTTTATAGCCCACAGTTCCAAAATATTCCTAATTTTTCTCTACCAGTGACTCATCTCAAAGGAAGGTGTCTTAGTAGGTGTCGAAGTATACGGGGACGGAGCTAGAGTGCTGAGAATGGGTTCGGTTGAACCCAGTAGCTTTGGTTCAAATTTTGTATTTGTCTTTAAAAATCCGTTAACTATGTATAAGTGATTTATTTAGAACCTAATAACTTAAAAAGATTAGAATCTCAAACTCATAAGCTTAAAATCCTGGTTACACCTCTAGAAGTATATGATTTTCGGAGATGCACTTTTAACAATATCTAAATATTTTATTAGAATGGATAAAATTTTAACAGTCTTTTAATATAAAAGAATGAAACTAATAACATTCTTACATACATTTTTAGGTAAACAAGAATTATGCCATTTTCCCCCCTTTGAAGGATTTGGGTGGTCCATATCAATTTCTTTCTGAAGGCAAAGTACTTTGAGACAAAGCGTATTCAAGATTTTAAAAACTTGAGTTGCACCATTATCTTTAGATAAATTTATGATTTGACAATATAATTTTTTTTAAGATGGTCCAAATTGACGAGCAAACTCTAATTAATATTATTAGTATTATTTTTGTCTTCAACGAATTTTCATACCTTGAAAATTATCAATAATAGAATCATTACTTATAGTTTTAAATATTTTACACTATATATCGCCAGCTAAAAATTATTTTAAAAAATTCATCCATTCTACTATGTAGATCATTTTATGTACGTCTATTTAAATGTAGATACATGATTTGCATTACTAGCTTTTGATTATAGTGAGAGTATAAGATTAATTATATTATCTTTTTCTAGTACTTCATTTCTGACAAAATGTAACTTTTTTTGAGAAATTAATCTTTTAATTTTGAAGTTCTCTTTTTCAAATTTTGAGAGGGGTGTGGGGTTTTTTTTCCTTTTATTTTTTTGGGTTTGG
>NW_017673500.1:0-15391 GCF_001879085.1 Nicotiana attenuata | reverse complement strand
GGAAGGTGATGTAAATGATTACGAAGTGTGTCATGTGCACTCTCACCAATGCTGGTTAGCCAACCTGTTTCGCAACAATATCGGCTGTTGTTTTTCCTCTTAGTTTCCCCTTGATTTGTGGGTTCTTGTTCTCTTAGGGCATCTCCAACAATCACTCTATTTTTTGTACTATTTTTCACTCTAAAATAGTGCAATATTAAATCTACTCCAATAATCACACTATTTTTTACACCAAATTTTCTCTCTCTTCTATATTATATTATTATCTTCTATTTACTTTTCATTTTTTATTTCCTTCAAACTAATACTATCTTTTTTCTTTTTTCCATATTCATTATATATAATTCACATTCACCACTTATATAATCATTTATTACAAAATTTTACATAAAGGATAAATTAACAAAAAGTGAAATCATTAATAAAACATAATTAAATAAATATTACATCATAGTCAAATTTAATTTATACAATTATAACAATAATAAAATTAACTTATAATTTTATATAAATATAATATATACAAAAATTAATATATCAAAAAATAGGATATAAAATTAAAATTATAAAAATCTTAATATAAAAGTTAATTATATACACAATATATAATTAATTAAAAGTTCAACAATAAAAAAATGAATAAAATATTATTAAACCAAATATAGAGTAATGAATAGTGTTGCACCAAGTGTTGCACCAAATTTGGTGCAACACTATTCATGCTCTATAATAGAGCAACAAATGGAGTACCATTGGAGCAATTTTACTCTATTTCTTGCACCAAATTTGGATTTGATGCAAAAAATAGAGTATCATTGGAGATGGCCTTAGGCTCGATAAAAGCTGGTAAGTAATTTTCCGCATAGGGTGTTTAAATTTAATTAAACAATTAACTTTAAGAATCAATAAAATTAAAGGAAAATGTATATTAGTTAATTATAATTAAGTGTTAAAAAATATTTATGCAAGACATATATTTTTCATTCATTAACTTAATGTAAATATCCGGTGCGGATACCTTCTTACCACAAAAGTTTATGGTAAAAGAATTTAACTTAGCATGCATGACGATATAAACAATTATACAATGAGGTCTCTTAAACAGTAATTATAATTATTTTTATTTACTAATATTAATTGATAACATAAATAAATAGTGAGTAATATGCTATAAAGGTTAAATTATGATAATAATATAAAAAATTGATTATGATATTATGACAAAAAAATTATTTACCCAATTACTTGCACAAATTTGGATTATCACTGGAACTTCTTTCTAGAATAATTAATTCAAGTAGCCGCTTATCTAATTTTTTAAACTGAAAATAGCTGGGAATATAATATATATATATATATATATATATATAAATAAATAAACATTGAATCTGACCGTGTCTTTAGGTAACAATCACTTTTTTCTATGCCTGGATTTGAATAGTATCCGAAAAAACACAAAAAGGAAAAAGGAAGAAACAGAAAGACTAAAGTGGGACCCAATCCTCATCAGCAAAATTAAAAGGAAATGTGGGGCCGCCATTTCACTGGTCCCACATGAATGAAGTTGATATGTGGGAACCACTTTGAGAGGATATTACATGTGAACTAACAAAAAGAGACAAGTTTACACCCTAGTTCACAACTTGCCACGTAAGAAACTAGCAGCCACTGAGTCCTCTTTCATAATTCATGAACTGTTTGTTTTTTCTTTTGTTTTTTTCTCGCTAATTAACTACTGTTGGTTAAGGTGAACTAGTTTCTAGTACAACAAGAATTTCTCCTTGCTATTCTATTTCATAAGTTTAACTAATTAGAGTGCAAGTACAGTATATCACAATTGGTTAACTTATTGTTGTATTAGGAAAAATAATTATTACACGTGGAATTAATTATGTGGCTAACTAGTCGAATGCCAGTTATAACGTTTCATTAATGTCATTAAATGCTCATAATGACTCGATTGCGGGAAGGAAGAGACGTTGTTGATAAGAATGGACATTGGGCCTAACTTAACCCCAAAAGCTAGCTTATGAGGTGAAGATTGCCCAAGACCATATAAGGAGACCAAGATACCCATAACCCACCGATGTGGGACACAACTCAACACCCCACTCACGCCCAGGCCTGCAACTGGAGCGTGGACAATATAAATGGGGGCCCAACATCGGTAACAATAAATTGGGATGGGCCTGGCTCTGATACCATGATAAGAATGGACATTGGGTCTAACTCAACCCCAAAAGCTAGCTTATGAGGTGAGGATTGCCCAAGACCATATAAGGAGAGCAAGGTACCCATAACCCACCGATATGGGACACAACTCAACAGTTGTACCTAGGAGTAGCTATAAAAAGAAGTGAAATGTCATTTGTATGGATACGTTCTGATTATTACTGGAATACACTTATTTACTTTTGCTTTATATTGATTGCTTTGCTATTTCAAACTCTAATTTTTCTTTCTCATCGCAAAAATATTTCTTTTCTTGATTATCAGTGACCCGAGTACTTCTAAAATTAAGCTTTGACCGAAATTCCTATTTTCTTTAAACAATTGTATATAAGTGAAATTTCTTCTATTTAATTATATATTTTTGTTAAAGAGTACGAAGCCATATATCTATAGTTACACAACTAATTTGTTGGAACTGATCTATTCTAATATACGACTAGTTAAGAAGAATATGAGTAACATTTCAATTGAATGTGCCTTTTTTTGTTTCTGGAATATGAATTTGAAACTTTTGGTCTCAATATTACCAGCTTCGTCAAAGATTCAACTACTATTTATTTTTATTTAACTTGACAATTATCTGAGGATGAAATCTTTTCTTTTTCTGGTTTGCCGCTAAAAGGAGAGTTGAAAAGTAGTACTCCTAATAAATTTGTAAGAAATTACTTTCAGAGACTGCTACTTATGTATTATTTCTTAACTTTATTTTCAACTAGTCTAAATCTCAAATGAACATTTGATCGATTTGATCTATAATGCGCGAACCAAATACTTAATTTCTGAGAAGACCAAATTCCACTACAAAAATGAGAAACAACACCAACAATACTTTCAGGTTATAACTGCAACAAGTATATGCACTCAAGTAAAACTATGAGAACTTTTTCAAAACAAAAAGTTTTCGTGTCTCTTTCATTTATATTTTCCAGTGCTATGTCGTCCATTTTTGTTATCTTTTTCTTCAACGATCTTTTTATGGATTTTTACTGATTTGAACGTTAGAAAAACAGCCCATTCTCTGCTGATAATTTAAGTGACATGAGCCAAGACATTTACGCTGCAATTTGAGTTCTTATATTTTTTTTTTCTACATATCAAAGTAAGGAAGAGAAGCGAAAAGGAAAACAGAGGAGAAAAATTAAATGAGAAAGCAATTTTGCGTCAGAAAATAATTATTCTAGACAAGTTAAAGAAAGGGAAAAAGTACAAACAGAAAAATAAAAGACAACATACAATTGTTTTCCAAAAACAAATGATAATGGAGAATAATGTTGTGGGCTCAATAGAAAAGTAAGACTCCTCTATCTTTACTCTACAAGGGAAGGAAAAGGCTTCGACTTTCCTTCATTTCTTTTTTCTCCCCTTATTTCTAAGCAAAGTAACGCAATTATTCTCTTTCCTTTAATATGGCTTGTTAGTTTGAGAGGAAATCAAGAACCAAAACAAAATTGTTTCTTTTCCATCTGATTTAATTATATTTTTGCGACCATTTTCCTTCTATTCGCTCTTTTTTTATTATATACAAACCAAACAAAAGAGAAGGATAAACCCTCCCGTCATTTCCTTCTTCTCAAAACTCAAAAGTATAATGGGAGGGTCCATTATGTGGCCGGAGAATCTTTCAAGGAAGCGCATATGGACGCGGAGACCGGCAACTAAGGCAAATTGAACCACCTATATAAACAATACACGTCGCAGTGTTCAAGATGCCACGTGGATGCCATAAAATATTTATTCAAGTTAAATCGTTACGTTTCATCAAACTAATTGTAATATGTAAATTTTCATAATTTTATTAGTTTTGTGTTCAAATAATAAATTAAAGTGTTTGATATGATAATTTTTTGTAAAATAATGTTCTGCAGAAAATAAGTCTTTTTTGGTGTTTAGTTGACAGAATATTTTTCATTAAATGGGAATATGACTTCACTGGTTTTTGAGTTAAAATTATGGTCATTCACAGGTTTCAACTCTTAACTTCATGTTATTGTTCCTATTAACATTTCGACATTAACTTTTCATCCTCGTTATCCTAACTCTTTCGTAGTCTAACACTAATTCAAGTGTATTCGTCTTTGAGGAAAAGACCAAATGATAAAATAAGCATAAAAATCTTTTTTATCCCTCTCTAAATGCATAACTCATGGAGTATTGGATTAAAATTTGCGCTCACTAGGAGCAAAAAAAACAGATGCGCCTAGAGGCAACAACTTTTACGTAATCAAGCTTGATCGTGATAATGACTATTGCAATTCCCTACCCTTTTAATACTCAAAAATTTCCTCCACGTTATGAAATATTATTTTGTAGTGGATGTCTATAACTCCTAAAGAAGTTACTTCCACTACTCTTCTCCATTATATAGATAACTCCCACTACTTCTCACCATTATAGTTGTAACCCCCACACCTCCATAACCTCCCCATGATCTTTCCCCATGATCTCAATAGTTAATACCATGTTTATGATATCCCTTTGTATACCTCAATGTCATCCTATAAATAGAGGGTTTTGACATCACATTGTATACACTTGAATACATGGAAGAAATAGATTATCTCCTCTCTTTCTCTCTACATTGTTGTCTATCTTCTTGTTTTATGTTATTACTTTGAGCTAAGTTTCGTAACACGTTATCAGCACAAAGCTTTAATCAACCTAGAAGATATGAATGGTCGACAAGCTTGAACCAATTTGGTTGAACCAATAGAAATATGGGCATTATTACGTATGCCATATTAATGTTTAGTTTGCCTCTATTGTCCAGGGAGTATTATTTTTCAAATTATACCATAAATTGTGTATTTAGCCTATGTTAAAATTTAAGATTTGTAGTTGCTTTGTTTAGAAAAAACTAAGCTTTGGTTTTATGTTTTCATGCTCGTATGACTGTATATGTCCACTACCTTTGTTCCTAGCTCTAAAACTGATCTTATACAATTATAACATCATGCTATCATTGATTTTCTATGATATTAAAAGATCTTTGTGAAACATTAAAAAGCATTCTGGTCATGTTATGTATTAACGAGGAAGTTTAAGATCGATGGCCTAATCTAATTAGATGCAACATTTTTATGCTGATAATTGACAAAGTGATATCATCATGTTTTACTAGCCTATTTTAACATCATCTGTATTAAAACAGAATATGCTAGCAATAGTTATTACTTAAGATTATTTGTTTTTTTAAGTTAAGTATATTTGTTATGTGTTTCAATTCTTGTGTGCATTTTATTTAATCGTCATGCATTAGTTTGCAGTAATACATCACATAGTAATAACGCTACATGGTGACTCTCTTATTGACATATTTATATATAGGATACTAGTACACGAGTTTGTACTCTATCATATTTTTATTGATAATAGTTCTTATCATTTCTATTTTGCTTATTTTTATGATGGATTTTACTATGTGGCTACATAAAATTATATTCCATTCCTGATGTGAATCAGACCATTTGTGATAAATATTATATAAGGATAAGACGGTGGATTCAAGTCCCAACGCATCAAGAGGGTAAGACATCGGGTTTTGAGTCCTGATGATCCATGATTGTAAAAGTTAGGTTCGAGTCCCAACTCATTATGGCCTAACATGTTTTTATATGGGTCAGGCATTGGGTTTGAGTTCCAATGCACCATATGGATGACATAGTGATGACTAAAGAAAAATAATATATTTTTCATGGAAAAGCATGAATCTTGTCCCACTTGATTTGCACCATTCTTGAAGTGAATGTGGTAGCAATGCATAATAAGTAAATGAAGACAAGTGGTTGACCAATGAACATGGGCGTGCCATTGATCAAATAATAATAGTCATCATTATGGTAATTGTAAAAAATGAGAACAATAAGGGTTCTCGAAGTAATCCTTCAATAGGTGAAGGAAATATTTACCATCAAATTGGTATGAAAATTTATAAAGCACGTCGTGATAATTATACTCCATTCTTTGAAGAGAATGTGACTTGTGCATTGAGAATGCAGATTCATTCCTGAAGGTGAATGTAACAATATGTGATAAAAGTAATGAATAAAGACGTGTAATGCATGATTTGATACATACCACAACTCACCTCTAAGGGAGGTTTGAGAGAAAGAGAGATAATGAATATTGTTGTGTGATTACATGAATATGTCATTGGTCGCGTACATGTGGTACGCCAAAAATAATTTGATATGCCTTATAAAAAGTTATTAAAGGCAAAAGTAAAGCAAGAAATGATTTTGCTTATGATGATTTTGACCATGAAAATTATTATGATAAGATTTTCTCCGTGGAGGAGACATTCACCATATGGATGGTGTGACAAAAGATCTTGTAGTACAAAATCAATTACGAGCTCCGGAAGAGCTAATTTGTTACTACCCGATGAATAAAATTGTTCATGACATTGATATTGTAGTAAGTCTCAAAAGAAACTTTTTGAGTTTCAAATGTACTAGCCAAAGTGATTGGCATATTGAGACTATAAATGAAAGGAAGATTGATTATCTTCGTATTACTATAACATACCGGGTAAATATGAAAGGTTACCCGACTTTTCTTCTATTTGTACTACAGATGTATAAGCATGATGATAGAATTACATGCCATAAGTAAACTAGAGGTTTATTGAAACAAATATTAGTTGGCATGACCGGTTGACCATCCCGGTTTAATTATGATGTGAAAATTGATTAAGAATTCACATTGGCATATATTAAAGAAATAGAAGATTCTTTAAGAATTCTCTTGTGATGTTTTTTTTTCTCATGATATACCAGTTAAGGTTGGGATTGAATCCCTTGATATCTGGAACGAATAAAAGGTGATATATATGTATGGGCCCAATCACCTGCCATGTGGATCGTTTACTATTATATGATTTTAATAGATGCATCTATTATATGGTCACATGTGCGTTTGTTATCAACTTGCACTTTGGTTTTTGCAAGGTTGTTTTCTCAAATTATTAGAGCACAGTTCCAGAATATATATTATGATAATTTATCTTGATAATGCTGGTTTAAATCCAAGTTGGTTTAGCAGAAATTGTATGCCTCCAATTATAGCTAAACCATTGGTTATGAGAACAAAACTCCAAACAGAAAATTTGTATGAGGTATATTATTTAATATATAACAGCACTTGTATGCATCTAGCCAACAAGTTATGATAAATTCTCCCCATCACAATTGGTTCACGGTCAGGAACCAAATATTTTCATCTGGAAATATGGATGTACTATATGATTTAATTGTGCTGCCACAATGCACGAAGATTGGTCTCAATGAAGGTTGGGATATGTGTTGGTGATCCCGACATTAGGGGGATAAAATGGGCAGTTGAAAAAGTGATACGTGGAATGAATTATTATGAGTATATTAGATCCTCGTACAAGAAAATGTGAACTTGAAGTTCAAGTGATAGTTCATTTTTAAAATATTTCCGTGCGCATTGCTGACCCAAACTAAATGTCATATTTCAGCTGTTAATGCTCCAAATAGAATAAAGTCCATGATGGACATAGTCTATGAAACGCATGAAGTGTAATAGACTAATCGGTTCCAAAGATAAAACTCCTTGAAGAAGGAGGAGCAAATGTTTAAGATGGTCATAATAAGGAGGCAGGTGTTTTATAAGAGCACCATGACATAACATTTTATAAGACCTCATGGGAGAGGCTCAGGTACCTGAAAATAATGAGATCTCGATAAGTTATGTCTTTATTGTGCGATGATGGAACCGATGTAAAATGATCGTTGACGATGTTGTTAATATAATGTAGCGCTCAATATTATTAATATTGACGAGGATCTTGAGCTCAAATCTCATGGAATTTGGACAGATAAATGATTGGCTAAATAAAAAATATGCAATGAAATTGACTTCACCTGAAAAATGTGAAGTTGGACGGATAGTCCCCACACCTGAAAGTGAAATGAAAAATCAAGTCGATAGACATAAAGACGACTTGTGGCACAAAATTTTCGTAAATATCCTGGTATTAGGAGACATGTTCTCCTGTGGGGGGTCTGACAATACATTTGATATGCATATAATGAAAATCCTTGAATGATTTAAATTGTTCTGAAGCATATTAAGGTTCCCAAGAAATTTATTAAATAAATCTCCGGCAGATCCTTATGTAGATTAGAGCGATCATGGCGTACATGATTTATTTTTGTGTCTAGTGCAATTGGTGCACTAATATATCTGGCTAGAACCATGAGTATAATAATATGTTAGCAAGATATAGTTTTATTTCAATGTGGAGATATTGGAATACAAATAGTATTATATTTCAAAAGGAATACTTGATTTAGATTTGTTTATTCTAACAAATATCGCCAAGATTTTGTTGGTTATGCAAATACAGGCATTTTCCGAAGTTCGTTCTTCAAACATTCTATTTGCATGTGAGAGTACTACCATATTATCATATTACAAGGCAGTTAATTGTTGATACTTATTCAAGTCATGCCAAGATAAGCAACTGATAAAGCAAGGGGCTCAACACACAACAGACGTGTGACTTAACTTTGAAGAGAAGATTCCATTAATACTGAAGATAATGTTGTTTGCTTATATCAATTGAAAGAAGGACTATCGAGGGAGACAAAATAAAGCATATTCACCAAAGTTCTTCAACAAATTTGTTCAAGTGATAATTTGACAAACTTCTTCACAAGACATTGCGGATCTCAATATTAGAGAAGTTGTTATACAAGCTTGGAATTCGTCGTCTCCGAAGAATAAAGTGATGTTTTCATCAGGGGGAGGCAAATACGCGCTGTACTATTTTCCCTTAGCTAAGATTTTATCCCACTGGGTTTTTCTGGCAAGGTTTTTAATGAGGCAGCAAATAATGTATATTACAAGATATGTGTACTCTTTTTCCTTCACTAAGATTTTTTCCCACAGGTTTTTTTCTTAGTAAGGTTTTAACGAGGCACATTATCTATAGACATCCAAGGGGGAGTGTTATGAAATATTATTTTGTAGTGGATGTCTATAACTCCTAAAGAAGTTACTCCCACTACTCTTCTCCATTATGTAGATAACTCCCACTACTTCTCACCATTATAGTTGTAACTCCCACACATCCATAACCTCCCCATGATCTTTCCCCATGATCTCAATAGTTAATACCATGTTTATGATATCCCTTTGTATACCTCAATGTCATCCTATAGATAGAGGGTTTTGACATCACATTGTATACACTTGAATACATGGAAGAAATAGATTCTCTCCTCTCTTTCTCTCTATATTGTTGTCTATCTTCTTGTTTTATGTTATTACTTTGAGCTAAGTTTCGTAACACTCCAAACATTATTGAATTTTTATATTATTATCACTCTTTAAGAATGTATTTTTTGAAAATTTCTTGTACTCTTCAACTAATTATCAAAAAATAATTTTAAAAAAATAAGAATATTTTGAAAAACTATATTTTCCGTCACGCTAACTAAAGGCACCAGTATCTGTGAGCACGTGATTTTTGCCACGCTTAAATTACTCCTACAAAATTCCTTAGAATTAGGATTTTTCTTTATTATTTTTAGGAATTAATTGCATGATTTTGTGCTTCGTTTGCATTTTTGTGTACATTTTTAGTTGCCATAATTCATAAAAAAGGGTACAAAAATAGTGCATTCGCATTTAGAATTCGATGTTATACTTTTAGTTTTACTAGTTAATCAATATTACTAAAATAAGAGAAAAATAACAAAAATAAATCTTTTACATCTTTGTTCTTTTAATTTCACTATTTGTTTAATTTTCCTTTTAAAAATAGGATCTAGTTAATTTAGGAAATTTAATTAGTCTCATTTAGAATTAAATCAGGTTTTGGCTATTTTTTTTAATTTTACATTTTGTAAAATCTGAATTTCAAATAAATAAAAGGAAAAGAAGAAAATAAATAAAAAGAAATTGAAATAAGAAGCAAAAGGTTGTCAAATTTTGGGCCATTATCATGCAAAACCACAAGCCCAAATGCAAGATCCCTTCCAAAACCGGACCAACCACCCAGTCCAGGCCCAAAAATACCCCACCCGTTCCAGTGATTTAATGCCCAAAACGACGTCGTTTCATAGGCCTTCAATCTTGACCGTTGGATCTCATCAATCCAACGGTCCGGAACTAACCAGGATGTCTTGTATTTAAATGTCGGATTCCCCCCTTCCCCCCTGCCCCTCAATCGCCTCTCAAAACACCTCCATACACACCGGCGTAACGCCACTGCTTCCCCGCCGTCCCCCACCGTCTGCCGCCGGCCGGAAATCGCCTCCGCCGGCGGCGATTATCCAACAGCCATGAAAATCACACCACTACTTCACTTCCTTCTCCTCATCACGGATCTAGCCCTGTTTTCTCTCAAATCACATCCTAGCTCCTCCAATATTCGAATCAGTGGTCGCCGCCTCCGCCGCCCACGGCGGCGCCACCTCCAAATCCCACCCAAGTTACACCCTGGAACCTCCTCACCTTCCTCTTCTCAAATCCTCATTTATTTTCCCTCAAATATTCCTCCAAGAGCTTCGAATTTCAGATCGAAAATTCAGGCTTAGAACCCTAATTTTGCAAAATTGTGGGGAATTCGAGTTCTGGGCTATAATAGCCCTTAATCATGTGTGTTCTTGTGAAAACACATGATTAAGAGTGATTATATTTCCAAATCAACTCCAGGAGGTTAACCCTAATTCGAATCCGAGTCGAAAATTTGCGAGGTACTTTATTTTCCTCACTTTCTTTCCTGTTCATGATTTCTTGTGCTTGTTCTATTATTTCTTTTTCTCTTATCAATTTTAGTTTTATTTTTGGTGCTTGACTTAGGTTTCTGATCACGCAAGTTTTGATTCCTTTTCCTGTTTTTGTTTGTGTATTCGATTTCAATTATAGAATCCATGTTCGCTACTGATTTTTTTTTTAGATTTTCTTTTAGGGTTTTGTCCCTGGTTGATCCCTTATTTGCTGATTTTGATTTTTCTTTAGGCTTTATTCATGTTCTCTATTGTTGATTTGTTCAGTTATTGTTTCATTAATGCAGTGATAAAATTAGTCTTAGGGTATAGTATGATTAGAATTAATTTAGGTTCTAGTTAGGATAATCAGGCTGTGTAGTTCAATTTTGGAAGGGTATGGTTATAATTGAAATTGGCTGGTTTAGCTGAATATTTCTCAGCCCTTAGTTGATCAACTATGGTCATTTGACCAAGTTCAAAAGGGTTAGGGGTTGGTTTGACTAGGTTGGTAATTTCAGAATAAATTAAGGGTAGTATAGGTAATTCAATAAAAGGAATAATGCAGTAACTGAAATTGGAAATCACTAGAACTTTCTAGAGGGGGGTTTTAATTTGAAATTCAGAAAGTTAGTAGTGTTACTTGGCCAACAAGGCATAAAATGAGGGGTTTAAGTAGTTAAAATCTGAAAATTAATAAGGGACTAAGGTGTAAAGGGAAAATTTGAAAGTTGCCCTAATGTTTGCCTATAAAAGGCATGTATTCTGCCTTCATTCACAGGTTTAACTCTTCTGAAAAATTCCACAAGTGTTCAGCCCCAAATTTCCCTCCCAAAGCAAATTTTAGCAAGTTTAGAACTTAGAATTCGAAATTCAAACCAAAATTCAGATCTGAAACACTGAAGTCCCTTAGATTCTTAGTCATCTTCAACAAAACAAAACAAAAAAAAATACAACAGAAAAATCAAAAAATACTGCTCTATTGAAATTTCCTTGGTGTTTCTTGATTGCTGAAACTTTGGACGTAGCCTAAGTTTAATTGCAAGTCTATTTGAGTTTCAAAAAGCCTATTTGGTTATTTTGTGGGTACTATCTCCTTCCTTCGTCGTTCAGTTCTGGGTGTTGTGGTGTTATTTTGGTTTAAAAATTGACTCCATTTGCTGTTGATATGAGCTGCTGCTTGTCACTGCTGATCACCTCTTCTCTTATCTTGTTTCATTATCCAGGTACACACTTGGATCTACCTTGATGTAGCCTTCAAGTTGGAAATAGAATGAATTTGCTTCCCTGATACTTGCTTGTTTGGATCATTTCTGTCAATAGCTAGATAAATGTTCATTGTGCATGTATTTGTCTGGTGTATTTAGTTTTGGTCTGTACTAGACATAAACAATGGACTATGGACTTGATATACTTTCATTAGATTGTTTCATTGGATTAATTGACTGAGACTTGGACTATAGACCTCTGTTTCACTCATTTCGTCTGTATTCTGTAATTAGGTCCTATGCATAAATCGTTAGGTCTACTGTTTTATTTCAAATGTAGTTGATGCTACCAGTTTCTAGTGTGGATGATACAATTGAATGTTGGAACAGCTGGTGTAATTCAGTCATATTACAAATGTTAGAACACATAGGCATGATTTAAATCTGGAAACGGCATACATGCTTATAACGATGTGCAGTCAATTACATCTAGTAGTCTAAAGGCGTAGTCATTTCCAGTGATTCATCTCCAAGTTTAATTCACAAATAAAAAAAAACTTCTGAACGTGTATTGAATGAAATTATTTGGTTATTAAAATCTCAGAATAAATGAGTTTGTAGTCATCAGTATACACCTGAATTTAAGTCAACATGTTTTGATTTGAGTAAATATGAAACTATTCATTTGTTCACAAATTGACTAGTCCAGTCGTGACTTGGGTTCAAAGACTCAATCTAATATTGGACTTGGATTCCTTCATGGGCCGAACCTGATGGCCCTTGTTTTAATAGAAGCTGGGCCTAAATTTTGTTCGTGCAAGGCCCACGTTTGGGCAGTTTTGTTTTCAGGAGCATAACTGAATCTGCTTAGGGCCAGGTTGAGGCCCAATAAAATGGTGAAAGTTTCAAATCACGAGTCTTGGGCTAATTGTTGAGGCCCAATAGAATGCTGGAAGCTAAAAATCCATTAAAATTACATTAGGAATATGGGGGCTTAATTTACAATATAAATTTAGGTTTTCGAGTTAGGTAGCGGGTTCAAATTAAGAGGGTCCTCCCTTTTGTTTGAATTCGAACTTGAACTCGAGGCCCGAATTTATAAATGCAAATTAATTAGGCCCTTTTAGAGACAAAAGAAATAGAAAATCGTAGTTGCTTTAGGTTGGCCTTTAAATAAAAATGAGATGAGCCTTGCCAAACAAAACACATAAATTGCGGGGCCCTCAGTAATTGTTCCTATTAAAATATTTTAGAAATTCGGGACATGCCATTTAGCGAATTTTCATGGCTTCCCGCAAAGTTAATAAGGCGCTAGCCACTTTAGGCACGCTTTTAATAATTTTACTTTCCTAAACTCGGGTGCGCATTTCATGCAACCCAAATCCAAATCCCAAAACGTTGAATAAGAGGTGTTTAGGATCCGGGTGCATTTCATGTAACGTGATCCAAAAACACGCTCTTAAACGGCGCTCACTTTCGTAAAAACAAAATAAACTAAAAGCGGTAAATAATCTTAAAATTGCACTATAGGTTTAAATATGTATAAAAACCAGATTTTAGCCATTTATGCTAATTTAAGCGACCGTGCTAGAACCACGGGATCCGGGGGTGCCTAACACCTTCCCTCGGGTCAACAGAATTCCTTACACAGAATTTCTGGTTCGCAGACTCCAATTGGGAAGTCGAAATTTTCCTTGATTTGGGATTTAAATTAAATCGGTGACTTGGGACACCAAAAGTCAATCCTATCCCAAGTGGCGACTCTAAAAATAAATAAATGATCCCATTTCGAATAATGTCACTTTAAATGGAAAAATTCCCTATATACTTTATCCTTCGGGGTAGGTGTGTAAAAGGAGGTGTGACAGTATCATATTAGTTATGTTTATAACTATAGTAAATTAAGACATTTTCATAAAAATATCAGAATAAATTTTCTTTCACAAGAGTGACCCCAAGGGAAAGGAAAAGGACGGTCAGAGTGGGCGGCTGTAAAAGCTGGAGCTGAGACATTTGCCTTTATCCTTTCTTTTTCACTTATCAACTCAAAGCCGCTCAACTTGTGGGGTACGAGGTTTGCGTAAAATTCCAAATATAACCTCATTTTGCATGTATCAATTTATCATGTTATGTCCTCTAGGCAAAAGATATGGTTTTATTCTTTTTATTATTAAATAAACAAATAAATAAAGGTGCCGTCTTTAAGCAAATCATGTCAAGTGGTGAGTAAAAAAAGAGGAAACCCAAGTTGTATTGCATTTTGCTATAGAAGTTGGAGAATTTTTATTTAGTATTATTTCACGTGCTCAAGTGACCAACTTTTAATAACTTTGGTAAGTCGAGAGGAGACAGCCATTTGAAGGTAAGAATTGTGAAGTTAAATGTTACAAAAAATTTATGAGAAAAATAGACCAGAGGATCAACTTGTGCCTTTAACGTTATTATCTTGTTCATCTTTTGTGTTTTGGTATTTGCTTAGTGATTCTCTATTCTAATCTAAATTTTTTTTGGTTTTCCACATAGTGTCCGGTACTTATATTGGGGCCCGATTAAATTTAAATTCACGCCGAGAAACTTCATATTAGGGTTAAGTGCTTCCTAACAAAAATAACACCATACTCAATGCTTGAACCCAAGACCTCTAGTTAAGCATGAAGGAGTACTTACCACTCCATCACAACCCTCATTGGTGACCAAAACTTTATTACTCATGCACATATGATAAAAAAAGAAAGTAGAAATGGGTCGATATTATACCACAAACTTATATGAAGTTACTTAATTTAAACTATTTTCTTAAACCAGAAATAAAATAGATTAATAGTTCGTTGGAATAACTAAATACTAAGGTTCTTACGAACTGATTATTCTATTTTTTTTAGTATCTATAACCCTAGGTAAACTCTTTACTTTCATAAAATAAACAGAAAAAATATCGAACCGAATTGAACAAATTTATGTGCATAAAATTTATTTTATATATAAAATTTAAAAAATAATAAAGCATTAATTTTTTTAACTTGGACCTTAAGAACTTAGATGGAAACAATTAGAATTAACATACAAACTTACTCTATTAATATTGAAACTACTCCCTCCGATCCAAAATAAGTGATTTTTTGGCCTTTTTCTTGTGGTCCAAAATAAGTGATTTTTTCAAATTTCAAGAGTGAATTAATTATTTTTTCCTACATTGTCCTTGGAGTAAATAGT
>NW_017673499.1:118282-132930 GCF_001879085.1 Nicotiana attenuata | reverse complement strand
ATTCAGCTTGAAAAGTAACTCTTAAATTCCTTCCACGCGTTCGTATGCGCACATGAGCACTCAGTACCAGATGTACATCGATGGCTTGTGATTCCCTGATCGAGGGGCGAGATGTGATCTCTGTGTCTTGATGTTGGGCCAGTCTAGAAAGACTTAAGGCTGGATTTTTGCCTATAGCTTGAGCCCGAGGTGCTGATTGGGTGAGCACGTGTTTCTGGATCTATGTGTTCTGTTGTGTCCCTATTAGGGGAAGTAATGACTGGATAGTGCGTGATGAGAGTGATGTGACTGTGAGATGTATTCATATGATTTAGTAGCGACGAGAAGGGTCTGCTGGAGGATAGATGATCTATTAGGTGTTTGATTTTCCATGGCGATTGGATGTATAGCCCCGAGTTATGGGTGTGTGAAGAATCTTTACATGTTTCCTAGTTGGGAGTGAAGTATTTTTCACGTTACGGTATGAGCTCAGACTTAGGAAGACTAAGTGACTGCGTAATGGTTATGACGATGGAAGGTATACAGAAATGTCAGTTTGAGGCAAAGCAGGTGGGTTATCTCCTGCGAAGTGTTCTGGAGTTGTGTGATCCTTATGTTGTCTGTTTGAAGATCCCATTTACAAGTGAAATATGTGTGTTGCGATTTGAATTTGAGCTGCTTAAGAGAATGGGTTTAATTGTTACGAGAGTAAATGCGAGAATTGCAGAAGATATGAAGTACCAGATGGTATGTGTTCCACGAGCTCATGAAGGATTGAGTTCATCTCACCATAGTGTTATGGCAGCAATAAAGTATATGCGTTATGAGTTGTTTGGTAGGGGACGCTCGGTGCATAAGGCAGGAAGTGGTTGAGTTGTAATGGAATGATGTTACATTCTGCGGTGCCAGAGTGCTTTAGAGGCACTGGTGGTTCGGTTCATTTGATCAGGCTAATTGCAGTTTGAATAGAGTAAATGACTCTCGAGAATGGTTCCAATGTGTTTAAGGCTCTACATGTAACAATTGGGTATTCTAAAGTTGTATATGTGGGTAGAAACTGAGTTTACATTGGAAGATGTTAGGACTTGTGGTATTTTTCTATACTGACTATGGGATTCTATATATCAGTGACGGGAAGGCAAAGGTAATGGCTTGGGACTCGTAGGAAGTCTCTTTGGGGTAAGCATTTTGAGCGTGGTGCTTTTGGAAATATTTAAAAGAGTACTCAGCGGCTTATGAACCTTGTACAGTGTTGGGTTTATGCGTTGGGTCTGGGTGTGGTAAGGTCTGGAGTTTGAGGGAATCGTAAGGTTATAGCAAGAAGCAGTACCAGGTTAACGATAAATCAGAAGGAAGCTCGGATAGATGGGATAGTTTGGTAGTATGCCAAATCAGTATGGCAAGGATACGATTAGTCCTTTGGATGATTGCGAGGTAATGAGCTTCTACAGGTGTTTCACGGCAATGCTCTTAGGTTTTGGGTGGCTTGCGTAGCTTGGTTGAGTTTGAGAATTCAGTCATGTCAGCTTTGGTTTTTGTCAAAAAGGGAGACGGAGAGTTCTTGATGATTTTTACTGCGGTTAGAGATGCGTATTTTCTGCAAGTATAAGAAGCAAGGAATGTGTAGAGATTTTCTTCTGAATGGGATCAATGGGAAGTTCTTGGTTGGTGAGTACATAGTTTTTCGTGGCTCGGAAGGGATATGAAGTTCTCATGTTATCCTAGGATGGTATGGTATATGCGGTATGTGTGGAGGATTGAGATTGCGTGTGTAAAGTTGCGATTCAGTTCTGGAAAGAAGGTCATAAAACTCTTAGGCAGCGGGCAGCTTCAGATAAATTGAGAAATGAGTTTCAGATGATTAAGGAAATGATATTGCTAAGTGGGGTGATTTGGCGAGGGTATATGTTTCAGAAAAAGGCAATGTGATTAAGTTGATGGTACTTCGGTAGTATTGCGGCACTTTCTTGTTAGATTAACTGCTGATATTCGAGTTTGCTTGGTGGCACAGAAGAATTCTAGCGTATCTCTCGTGGAATGATTGGGATCAGGTATGGTGATTCTTGTGCTATATGGAGTTGGATACTGGGAGTTCTCGTGTTCAGGCTATGTTGTGGTTGTGGGTCGCGTTTATCGGCACTGTTTAGCGACTATCGGGGTTCGGAGACCCGAGTGGATCTTTTGTTGCTTGGTACGTTAGATTTTAGAGGTGATATTGGGTATGGACTGGTTGTCTCAGTGTTGTGTCATTCTGAGCTATTGCACTAAGGCGGCGATGCTGGTTATGCCGTGAATACCACGGATCGAGTGGCGAGGTTCGACGGATTATGTTCTTAGTAGGGTGGTTTTATATTTCGAAGGACCAGCGGATGGCTGGGAAGGATTGTTTTTCTTATTTGGGCTCTCGTGATGGATGTCAGTGCAGAGGCTCCTCATATTGATTCAGTTCTGGTGGTGAGGGACTTTTCGGATGTGTTTCTTGTGGCCGGGCATGTCGCCAGGCAAGGTTGTTGATTTGGTATTAATTTGATGCCGGGCACCATATCGTATGGCACCGGCAGAGTTAAAGGAGTTGCAGGAACAGCTTCAGAGTTTCCTTGATAAGGGGTCCGTTGGCAGGCCAATGTCGAAGTGTGTTCTAGTTTGAGTCGGCTTGGTTGGCTCCAGATGGCATTATTGAGGGATGTGTTGATTCGATTGTTTTTGAGCATATTAGTAATCTGGGGAGGTCTATGAGTTAGCTTTCTGTGTTACGTAGTATATGTTATTTGCTTCACCGTGGGTGTGATGATTTGCTCTGGTTCCAGATATCAAATTGTGCGTGGTTGTCGATTTCGAGCATAGTGACTTGAGGCATTTCATGTGGAGCAGTATTTGGATAGGATCGCGCATTGTAGCGAAGATATGTGGAGGTATGACCTTGCGAGTTAGATTCATGTGATCTGTTTCTATGATGTGAGACGGGTTCTCAGCCTTGTGTTGTGGTGGTACTGGTGAGCTTGCGGTACAGCTCTTTCATTTGAGACACTTTCATGATTTGAGTATGTTCGGATTGTTCTTATTGGTGCGCGGATTGCGCAAGTTGCGACTTTAGTCTGCATTGAGGTATCATGTCACCAGAGTGGTTGTGTTGGATTAGATGAGATCATTGGGATCTTTAATGAATGTGAACGGATTCGGTTTCAGCGTGTTGGAGGGATAATATTGATGTTCGGCTCAGAAATTGCTATGTTCTTTGCCAAAGGAGAAGTGGCTTCATGAAGGGTTGACCTGATGAATGGTTATGGCTTACTGTGTGTTTTATTTATATCTGGCAGTATATGGAAGTGTTGGGATGAGACTTTAGTTGATAAGAGGTTTTCTATCGGCATTCGGTTGTTGTGTGCAGCTGCTGTGAATAGGAGTTATCGCTACAAGTGTTTGAGTTATGTGGTATATCTGGTAATTGCACCTGAGGTTGCAGGTAGGGGTTATTATAGCTTGTTCGGGCTTATTCGCAGTATAAATGTGAGATTCTGATCGCATTGAGGATTTTAGAGGTGGAAATGTGGTTATATGGTTTATGGGCTAGATTGGATTGTGAAATTTCAGTTACAATGTGTTATCGAACCTATATGAGATAGGGTGACGTGGGATCACCCCCGGGTATATGCATGGTAAGGTTATTCAGCGATTGGTTGGCTTTTGGAACAACTCTGGGCACGTTCGAGGACGAATGTTTGTTTAAGTTGGGGAGGATGTGACGACCCGGCCAGTCGTCTCATGATCCGTTTCCCCCATTTCTGCTTTTTTATGCTTCGTTATCCGTGTTTTGTGGTATCGGGTTGGTCGGATCGAGTCCCGAATGATTTTTGATAAGGTTTGAGACACTTAGTCTCTTTTAAGGAAGCTTAAGTTGGAAAAATCAACCGGACATTGACTTATGTGTTAGAGGGCTCGGATGTGAGTTCCGATGGTTCGGTTAGCTTCAGGAGGTGATTTGTGACTTAGGAGTGTGATCGGAATGGGTTTTGGAGGTCCGGAGTAGAATCAGACTTGAATTGGCGAAGTTGACATTTTGGCGATTTTCGGTTGGTAGGTGAGATTTTGATCCGAGGGTCGGAATGGAATTCTGAGAGTTTCAGTAGCTTCGTTGTGTCATTTGGGATGTGTGTGCAAAATTTCAGGTCATTCGGATGTGGTTTGGTTGGGTTTTTGATCGAAAGCGTATTTTGGAAGTTTTTAGAAAAATTAGGCTTGAATTCAATGTGAATTGGTGGATTTGATGTTGTTGAGGTGTTTTGATGATTGGAACAAGTTTGAATAAGGTTTTCGGATGTTTTGGTGCTTTTGGTTGAGGTCCTGGGGGCCTCGGGTGAGTTTCGGGTGGTCATTCGGACCATTTTGGTTTTTTGAGAATGGCAGATTTTGTTCCAGCAGTTGCAGGCATTTTTGGCCTTCGCGTTCGCGAAGGCTTGGGAAGAAATCACATCACGTTCGCGAGTAGGTGTACGCGATCACGAAGAAGAAATTGTAGAAGGCCAGTGTTAAGCCATCGCGTTCGCGAGGCATGGGACGCGTTCGCGAAGGGTTGGATTGTTAGGCATCACGTTCGCGAGATGCTGGGTCGCGTTCGCGTAGGTCGGTGAAGCTAAGTCACCGCGTTCGCGATGGGGTGTCGTGTTCGCGAAGAGGAACTTTTGGTCAATGGAAATTTTGTGCTTCGCGAACGCGAGGCTTTGGCCGCGTTCGCGAAGAAGGAAAGTCAGACCTAGGCAGAATGTTTTTAAGTTATTTCATCCGCGATTTTGGGGCTCATTTACTCCATTGTTGATCTTTTTGAGAGCTTTTAAAGGTAATTAAAGAGGGATTCAAGTGCAATCAATTGGAGGTAAGATTTATAAACTTAAAACTCGTTTCTATTGTGAAATCTACCTAGAAAATCATGGAAACTTAAGCTAAAATGGAAGAACTAGGGCTTGGAAATTTGGACCTATAATTTGGGATTTGAAGGGTCATTTGTGGACGAATTTTGATGTTTTTGGTATATATGAACTCGTGGGGAGAGAAGGAACCTATTGGTGTAAAAGCTTCTGAGTTTCGAGAAGTGGGCCCGGGGCTCGGGTTTTGCTAATTTCGGGATTTTTGGTATTTTTCGATTTGTTTTTGCTTGGGCTTTGTTCCCTTAGCATATTGTTACATATTCGTTCTGATTTTGGATAGATTCGACGCGCGTGGAGGCCGATTCGAGGGGCAAAAGCGTCGCGAGCTAGAGATGTAGCCGGTTCGAGGTGAGTAATGGTTGTAAATGATGTTCTGAGGGTTTGAAACCACGGATTGCACATCGTAGTGCTATATTGAGGTGAGGCACACACTTAATGACGAGCGTAGGGTCGTGCACTATTGGGGATTGTGACTTGGTCCGTCCCGATTGATGATCTTACCGTGTATTTGATTGAAATTTTTTTGCTATCATCATTATTTGGGCTGAATGCCATATTTGGGCTCCGTGCCAATTATTTGTACCCTTCGGGGATTGTTGTTGATGTTTCCTCACTGTTTTGACTTTATACTTGAACTCAGTCATGTTATTTCCACTGCTTTCAGAAACTCAGCCATGTTTACTCTGTTTTAATACTCAAATGATATTTAAAAGATGTTTTGGGCTGAGAAATATTGTTTTACTGTTGCCCGAGAGGCTTATGTGATTTTGATTGAGTAAGGCCGAGGGCCTGTGTTGTGAGGATATCTTTGGGAGCGGGCTGCACGCCGCAGGGGTGATACATATATTTTGGGATCGGGCTACACGCCGCAGCGGTGATACATACATTTTGGAATCGGGCTGCACGTCGCAGCGGTGATACATATCTTTGGGATCGGGCTGCACGCCGCAGCGGTGATACATTGATTTGATTATGAGGCCGAGGGCCTGAGATTGTACGCCACGAGGTGGCTTGATATTGATATGAGGCCGAGAGCTTGTTTATGATGCCAGGAGATGGCTTGTTATTGCGCTCGGGCCGTAAGGGGCCCCTCCCGAAGTCTGTACACCCCAGTGAGCGCGGGTACCCAGTGTGATGTGAGATATAGCCCGAGGGGCTGGTATTGTTCGATTTGATTGCCCGAGGGGCTGATACTATTCTATGTGATTGCCCGAGGGGCTGGTATTGTTCGATGTGATTGCCCGAGGGGCTGATACTGTTCTATGTGATTGCCCGAGGGGCTGTAACGGTTCTAAGATATTGCCCGAGGGCGGATTTGTTGATATTGTGCCCGAGGGGCGAACCTTATGTGCTTATCATTCTTATTTGCCCGTCATTTACTTGCTTAAATGTATATTTGTGCCCGAGGGGCGAATTTCTGTGCTTACTTGCACTAGTTGTTTTGCATTCATTTGAGCAACTGTTGAAAAAGTCATTTTCAAAAGAGTTTAAATTGAGCTAAGATGATTTAACGGATTTTACAGCTTCATTGCTTTCTTACTGGTTTTGAAACCGCTTCTATACAGCATGTTGATGCTCTTTTCGTGATTTCTTATCGCTCAGTCTTTATTTATTATTATTATCACTGAGTTGGCAATACTCATTTTACTCCCTGCACCATGTGTGCAGATTCAGGTATTCTACACCCGATAGCGAGTTTTGGCTGAACGGAGGCACAGTTATCGGATTTTAGCAAGGTAGCTGCCGGCGTTCGCAGCACTGCTTTTCTCCCTCCTTATTTTATTAGTCTGCGCTTAGTGCATTTCAAACTTAGTAGATGCTCATGACTACTGACACCCCGGTATCGGGCTGTGGTTGGGTTGTACTTCTGCCTTGTTATGATAATGTATTGCTGTTTAGCATTATTAAATCATATTTTAGCCTATTGTATTGTTGTTTAGCTGTTTAACTTCGAATTGGGTATGTTAGGCTAGCCTTCTCTTCACGAGAGGCGCCATCATGACCGGGTCTGGGTTTAGGGTCGTGACAAAATGTTCCCTCCGTTTGGGTATCATGATGGCACCTAGTCTTAAGAATTAGGTAAGCCTAGCAATTTCGGAATAACAACAATACATAATAACATCTAAAATTCTTCTGAAATAAATCCTTTATACAATGAACATCTTCCCAAAAACCGGTAGTACAAGTCATAAGCTCTATAGAGTTTTCACTACACCTTCTAAACATAACCGTATGGAAATAGGTATAACAGTGTAAAAAAAAAATAGGAAGGTGACTTCAAAGCCTGCGAACGTAGCATCAGGTTTACCTTGAGTCTCCTCGGCAAGAATCCGATCAGCTGCTAACGATCAATACCTGGATCTGCACAAAAAAATATGCAGAAGTGTAGTATGAGCACACCACAGCGGTGCCCAGTAAGTATCAACACTAACCTCGATAGAGTAGTGACGAGGAACAGTCAAGACACCCACTGGTCTAATAAGCAGAACAAGTATAAGTATAGAAAAAAAAACCGAACATGATATCTATATAAACACTAAACGATATTGCTAACAATACAGAAACTACAATAAAGAAAGGAAACAGCAAGTAATAGTGGAAAACCATGATAAAGCTCATAAAAGTGAACAAAAATACAACCCAAATTCGAAATCACAAATACAGTAAGAACAAGTCACCTTGAGTCTTAACCAGCAAGCATCAATCAAATAATCAACTCTTTTCAAGTGATAAAAGTGGTTTGAAATATACTTCCTTCAAATAAGTGTTCTTTTCAAAAGAGTTTCTTTCAAAATAATGCTTTAAAATATAATCTTTTCAAAAAGATAATCCTTCGAATATAAGTCACCCTGTGACACCTCATCTCATAATCATACAATACGAGTCTCAATACCTGAACCCTAACACTTGGCATCATGTGCCCTCATCACACCTCATAATCATACTGACCACTCACGTGCCCAAGGAGTCATTCTCACATGGAAGGAAAATAAACAAGGGGTGCGTCTATACTCAGAAATCTCAAAGAGCCTCCTACCCGATAAGGGTGATTAACCACGTGTATGCTTGTGCAAGTGTCCAAACATAGTTCGCACCAACTAGTAAGTATAAGGAATGGAACGGACAACACATATAATGTTCACACAGGGATAGGATCAATGAAAACATCAACTCAGAACACGATGATTTTAACAGGGATATTCTCAATATATGTGCTGGGGATCTCTTGGTATCCCGAGGATCTTTTGGTATCCTCAATATATGTGTTAGGGATCTCTTGGTATCCCGATGATCTCTTGGTATCCTCAATATATGTGCTAGGGATCTCTTTGTATCCCGCATTACAGCAAAAATCAATATATGTGGAGGGGGATCTCCCAGGTGCAGTCCCGTAGTCACAAAAGTAAACGTGCAGGGGGATCTCCCGGAATACCGATTCGTAGTCCCAAAGTAAACATGCAGGGGGAGATCTCCTGGGATATCGTCCCGTAGTCCCAAAGTAAATACGCATCGCAACCAACAGAAATAACGGTCACAGCACAACAGAAAGCTCAAACATCACCACGATACATATAACAACAACAACAATGACAATAGTACAAGGTAAGACTAGTAATCAACTTAAGGACTGTAAATCATAAGGAAACGGTAGAACCAGCTCACAAAGAATAACCACAGAAAAGAATGCTGGCATAAAGGGAACAGTTCAACACGGGAAAACTAACGTATAGCGACGATCCCACAATATACAAGTCAATAACAAGGAAATCAACGCGAGTCAAGTAGTCCCAGATAAGGGAAAGTCAACAAAGATATAGGTTATCTAACTCCTTTTAAGGTTGGACAATTACGAGGATATTCGACAATTCAATAAGGGAAAGATGATCCTTAGCTTCACTTAAGACTAAACAGTTTCAGGAGGGGTGATAATAATTCTCAAATAAGATAAGCAACTATGAAAAGATAGCATGACAATAGGAGAGGCAAAATTCTTCAGTTAAATCAATTAGGAGTGAATTAGGCAATAAGAGTGAATCATGAAGCAATTAATCCCAATTAAGCATGTAGACGTGAAATAAATAAAGAGGAAACTCAGTCATGCCAAGAATACATTCCTACACCGTGAATATAAAGACCTAAGAACCCTAAAACGCCAATTTTCCATAAATAAGTCCGAGCACGCATTTGTCACCTCGCGTACACGAACTACAATCAACATAGAAGACTCAAATCCTAAGGGGAAGTCCCCCACACAAGGTTAGGCAAGATACTTACCTCAAAGACGACACAGCGATATTCTAATATGCACTTCTCAGGTGAAAGATCTCCGGGCGGCTCAAATCTAACCAAATTAACTTCAAAGCACAAATAAAACACATAAGAAACTATTCCAGATCATAAAGTCTCAATCTTTAATAAAATCCAAAAATCGGTCCAAAAGTTGACCCCCGGGCCCGCACCTCAGAACCCAACAAATTTTACAAAAACCGAATGCCCATTCCGATACGAGTTTAACCATACAAAATTTATCAAATTCCGATACCATTTGGTCCCTCATAATCATAATTTTTCATTTTAGAGATTTTCTTCAAAAACAAACTCCTTCCCCAACCCAAAACACAATTTAAATGATAAAAATGAAGATAAAATCATGGAATATGTTAGATTCTAGGTGAAGAACACTTACCCAATCGATTTGCTCGAAAAACCCCAAAAGAAGCTCCCAAATCCAAAGTTTAAAACTCAAAATATGAAGAAAATGGCTAACCCTCGATATAAAAGGATTCTGCCAGAACATCTGCATCTGCGGTCAAGAAACCGCATCTGAGGGGCCGCATTTGCAAGAAGGAGTCCGCATCTGCAAACTTTGGCTACTTGACCTGGGACCGCATCTGCGGAAAGTAACCGCACCAGCGGCACCGCAGGAGCGAAAACTGGAGCCGCAGAAGCGAGATTTTGCCCAGGCCTGCATGACGGCAGAAGCGGAAGGGCTAACGCACAAGCGGAGCCGCACCTGCGCTCCGAGGTCGCAGGTGCGAAAACACCAAAATCAGACCTGCTTAGAACTATGCAAAACATCTGAACCTCGTCCGAAACACACCCGAGGCCCCCCGGGACCCCGCCTAATCACACAAACAAGTTCTATAACCTAAAACGGACCCGCTCAAGGTCCCAAATCATAACAAACAACGCCGGAAATACACATCGCGCCAAGAATCAAACTATGAACTTCCAATTCTTCCAAATTTTGAAAACTCGAGGCGAAACCGATCAAATCAACTCGGAATGAAGCTAAATTTTGCAGACAAGTCCAAAATGACATAACTTAGCTGCTCCAGCTCTCGGAGTTGTATCCCGACCCCGATATCGCAAAAGTCAACAATGGTTCAAACTTCTCCATTTTCTGAACCTCAACTTTTCCAGCTTTTGCCGAAACGCCTCAAATTACCCTACGGACCTCCAAATCTGAATCCG
Source organism: Nicotiana attenuata (assembly GCF_001879085.1). Lineage (NCBI taxonomy): Eukaryota > Viridiplantae > Streptophyta > Magnoliopsida > Solanales > Solanaceae > Nicotiana > Nicotiana attenuata. The sequence continues at coordinate 122,554 of NW_017673499.1, read as the reverse complement.
GATGCGTGCCTAAGTCCAAAATCACCATACGAAGCTGTTGAGATCATCCAAAATCCGTTCTGGAGCCGTTTACTCAAAAGTCAAATTCCAGTCAAATTCTCACCACTTAAACTCCCAAAACTAGATTCCTTCTTCCAATTTGACTCTGAATCATCCGTTAACTGAATTCAACCATGCACGCAAGTCGATACTCATATTATGAAGTTGTTCCGGACCTTACGCCTCTGAACGGATCTTAAATTCTCAAAACGACCGGCCGGGTCGTTACAGTTGAGTTGTAATTAGTGGCTCATGAGTAGTGACACCAGATTTGGGTTGTGTTGATTGTATTTTAGTATTTATTACCGCATATTTCTATTGATATTTAAAAATGAAAGAGCTGAGACTTAAATCTGTTTAGAAAAAGAGTAAATCTTACAAAAGATCTTCCATGTGGTTCGTGTTGTTTCGGCTGGCCTTGTACTGTGATAGGCGCCATCACGATCGAGGTATTTAATGTCACGACCCCAGTTTTCCACTTTTGGATGTCGTGATGGCACCTAGTCTCTAAGATTAGATAATCCTAACACGTGCTGATTTAAATAACAGAATTAAACTATTTAATCATTTATCATAAATCTTTAAATGACATACATAGCCGCAAGCGGTCAACTGTTTTACATTTCCCAAAACTGCTAGTACGAAGCTATAAGCACTTCTAAAATACACTAAAATTTCTAAACACAATACTGTTTTGAATTACAATGTAACGACCCGACCAATTCCCAGGCATGACTTTCCCCGTGTAATGTATTATGACTGATGTAGATCGTTCGTTTTGGTTTTCAGGAAAATCGGAATGAAATTTAAAGAACAGTTCTCATTTGTAGCTTTGAATTTGAAAGGTTTGACCAAGAGTTGACTTAATTGTATATGAGTTCGGATTGGAATTTTTATGATTTGGCTAGGTCCGTTAGGTAATTTACGACTTAGGAGCGCGATCGGAATACATTTTGGAAGTCCGTGGAAGGATTTGGCTTGAATTGGCAAGGTTAGTATTTTAGCGAATACCGGTTGATAGGTGAGATTTTGATCTGAGGGTCGGAATGGAATTCCGAGAGTTGTTCTAGCTTTGTTATGTCATTTGTGATGTGTGTGCAAAATTTCAGGTCATTCGGACATTGTTTGGTCGGGTTTTTGATCGAAAGTATATTTCAGAAATTTTTGGAAACTTAGGCTCGAATTCGATGAATTTTGAGTAATTTGATGTTGTTTGAGGTGTTTTAATGATTTGGAACAAGTTTGAATGAGGTTTTAGGGCGTGTTGGTGTTTTTGGTTGAGGTCTCGGGGGCCTCGGGTGAGTTTTGGATGGTCAATCGGACCATTTTTAGCATTTTGGAGTTGCAGATTTTCATCTCAGCTGTTGCAGAAGAAATGGCCTTCGCGATCGCGTGAAGTCCCTCGTGATCGCGTAGAGGGATTTTTCATTGGCCCAGGTTTGCTCTTCGCGTTCGCGGTGATGGGTTCGCGTTCGCATAGTTTTGGAGGTGGAAGCTTCGCGATCGCGTTTGTGTGTACGCGTTCGCGTATAAGGATTTGGGGACCCAGTGGATTTGTTCTCCGCGTTCGCATAGGCTGGTCCGCGTTCGCGTAAGTTTGGGAAAAAGAGCATCGCGTTCGCGGAGGGAGCATCGCGTTCGCATTGAGTATTTTTGAAGCCTTTTATTTTTGTGCTTCGCGATCATGTGGCCTTGGTCGCGATCGCGAAGATGGATTTGGAGTTGCTGGGCAGAATGTTTTGAAGTCACCTTGTCCGCGATTTTGGGTCTATTTTCACCCATGGCTGCTCGTTTTTGGAGATTTTTTAAGGAGATGAAAGAGGAATTCAAGAGGAATCAACTTGAGGTAAGAATCCTGGTCTTAAAACTTGATTATATTGTGGAATCCACCTAGAAATTCATGGAAACTAAGCCTAAAATTGAAGAACTAGGGCTTCAGAAATTGGAGTTTGAAATTGGGATTTGAGGGACCATTTGAGGTCGGAATTGAGAACTTTTGATATGTATGAACTCGTGGGAAGATAGGGAATCTAATGATGTGAAAATTTCTGAGTTTCGTAAAGTGGGCCCGGTGCTCGGGTTTTGGTAATATCGGGATTTGTGCCCGTAATTGACTGTTTTCGCTTGGGCTTTGTTCCCTTAGCATATTGTGATGTATTCGCTCTGATTTTAGGTAGATTCGACGCGCGTGGAGGCCGATTTGAGGAGCAAAGGCGTCTCGAGCTAGAGATTTTGTCGGTTCGAGGTGAGTAATGATCGTAAATGATATCCTGAGGGTTTGAAACCCCGGATTGCACATCGTAGTACTATGTTGAGGTGACTTGCACGTCGGATAGCGAGCGTGGGGTAGAGCACCGTTGGGGATTGTGATGGTCCATCCCGATTGATGATTTTACCGCGTATTTGATTGAAGCTTGTTTGTTATCATCATGATTTGGGTTGATTGCCATATTTGGGCTTCGTGCCAATTATTTGAACCCTTCGGGGATTTTTATCAGTATTTCCTCACTGTTTCGACTTATTGCTTGAACTCAGTCCTGTTGATATCTAATGTTTTACAAACTCATCCACCTTTTACTCAGATTTGAAACTTAAATGATATTTCTAAACGATGTTTTGAGCTGAGAACTACTGTTTTACTAATTCCCGAGGGGCTTGTGATGATATCTGACTGAGTGCGGCCGAGGGCCATATGTGAGGATACACTGAGTGATATGAGGCCGAGGGCCTGAGATACATTTATATGCCACGAGGTGGCTTGAGTGATGTGAGGCCGAGTGATGTGAGGCCGAGTGCCGAGAGATGATGCCACGAGGTGGCTTGATATAGCGCTTAGGCCGTAAGGGGCCCCTCCGGAGTCCGCACACCCACAGTGAGCGCAGGTACCCATTGTTCTGAGAGTGAGCCCGAGGGGCTGAGAGTGTTCTGAGAGTGAGCCCGAGGGGCTGAGAGTGTTCTGAGAGTGAGCCCGAGGGGCTGAGAGTGTTCTGAGAGTGAGCCCGAGGGGCTGAGAGTGTTCTGAGAGTGAGCCCGAGGTGCTGATACTATTCTGAGAGTAAGCCCGAGGGGCTGGTACTGTTCTGAGATATGTGCCCGAGGGGCGAACCTTTATGTGTTCATCTTTCATATTTACTTGTCATTTTACCTGTTATACGTGGTATTTGTGCCCGAGGGGCGGATTTTTGGTGCTTATCGACACTAACTATTTTGCATTCATTGCGTAACTGTTGAAAATGTCATTTTCAAAAGAGTTTAAACTGAGCTAAGATATTTCTAAAGATTTCACAGCTTCACTTCTTTTCTCAAAGGGTTTTACAGTGCTTCTATACAGCATGTTGGTTTGCTTTACGTGATTTCTTACTGCTCAGTTGTTATTTACCTTTATTACTCACTGAGTTGGAGTACTCACTTTACTCCCTGCACCGTGTGTGCAGATGCAGGTATTTTTTGCACCCGATAGTGGGTTTTGTCTGAGCGGAGGCAGAGTTATCGGAGTTAGCAAGGTGACTGCCAGCGTTTGCAGCACCGCTTTTCTCCCTTTGTTTATCAGTCCTGGTTCGTATATTTCAGACCTTGTAGTTGTATTTATACTCTAATAGATGCTCGTGACTTGTGACACCCCGGTTTGGGCTGTGTCGGGTTGTACTTCCGCTATTATCATTAAACCATATTTAAACTGCTTATGAACTGTTCAATTGTTTTAAAAGGATGAATCGGGTTTAGTTGGCTGGCCTTGTCCCTACGAGAGGCGCCATCACGACCGGGTTCGGGTTTGGGTCGTGACAAGTTGGTATCAGAGCCTAGGTTACATAGGTCTCACGAGTCATGAGCAGGTTTAGTAGAGTCTCGCGGATCGGTACGAGACGTCTGTATTTATCCTCGAGAGGCTGCGGAACCTTTAGGAAAACTTCGCAATTCTTGAATTCTTATCGTGCGTCCTTCATTCAGCTTGAAAAGTAACTCTTGAAATTCCTTCCACGCGTTCGCATGCGCGCATGAGCGGCCAGTATCAGATGTGCCTCGATGGCTTGTGATTCCACGATCGAGGGGCGAGATATGATCTCTGTGAGTTGATGTTGGGCCAGTGTGGAGGACTTGAGGCCAGATCTTTGCCTATGGCTTGAGCACCGAGGTGCTGATTGTGTGAGCAAGTGTTCTGAACTTATATGTTCGGTATTGTCCCTACTAGTGGAAGTGACGGCCGCATGGCTATGTGACGAGTATGTTATGACT
>NW_017673499.1:84510-116706 GCF_001879085.1 Nicotiana attenuata | reverse complement strand
ACTGGTGAGTATTCGGGTTTGCTTGGTGGCATAGGGAAATTTTAGAGTATCTATCGTGGGATGATGGGGTATTTAAGGTGGTATGCTTTCGGACGGCGAAATTGGGATTCAGGTATGATGATTCATGTGCTATATGGAGTTGGAGACTGGGAGTTCTCATGTGCAGGCTATGTTGTGGTTGTGGATCGTGTGTATCGGCACCGTTTAGAGGCTTTCGTGATTTGGAGGCTCGAGTGGATCTTTCTTTGCTGATATGTTAGATTTTGGATGTGATGTTGGAGTTCAGACTGGTTGTCTCAGTGTTGGGTTATTCTGGACTATTACGCTATGGGCTATGCTGGAAATGCCACGGGTTGAGTGGCGAGGTGCATTGGATTATGTTCTAGTAGAGTGGGTTATATTTCAAAGACCCAGCGGATGGCTGAGAAGGACTGTTTTTCTTAATTGGGCCTTTGTGACGGATGTCAGTGCAGAAGTTTCTACCATCGATTCAGTTCCAGCGTTGAAGGACCTTCGGATGTGTTTCTTGTTGTCGGGCATGTCGCCGGGCGAGGTTGTGGATTTCGGCATTGATTTGGGCCGAGCAGCATATTGTACGGCTCCGGTAGAAGTTATAGTAGTGGAAGGAGCAGCTTCAGGCTTCCTTGATAATGAGTTCGTCGGCAGGCCAATGTGGATGCGTGTTCTAGCTTGGGTCGGCTTGGTTGGCCCCGAATCGTATTGTTGAGGGATAGGTTGATTCGATCGTTATTGAGCTTGTTGGCGATCTGGGGAAATCTATGAGTGGCCTTCCTGTGTTGCGAGACGTTATGATTTGTTGGTTATGGGCACATATGGTGCGGTTCTATTGGGGTTCTTAGTGGAAGTCGAGCGGGAAGAGTGATTAGGTGTTGCTCGGTGGGTGGCGTATCGGTTATGTCCTATCGGGTTTGCGTGGTATATGTTACTTATTTCACCGAGGGTGTAATGATTCGCTTTGGTTTTAGGCATCAAATTGTGTGTGGTTGTCAATTTCGGGCATAGTGACTTGAGGTGTCTCATGTGGAGCAGTATTTGGATAGGATCGTGCATTGCAGCGAGGCTATGTGGAGATATGACCTTGCGGGTTAGATTCGTGTTTTCTATTCTATGATGTGAGACGGGTTCTCAATCTTGTGTTGTGGTGGTACTGGTGGGCTTGTGGTACAGCTCTTTCATTTGAGTCATTTTCATGATTTGAGTATGTTCGGACTGTTGCTTATTGGTGCGCGTAGCTGTACAAGTTGTGGCTTAGGCCTGTATTGATATGTCATGTCACCAGGGTAGTGTGTTGGGTTAGAAGAGATCCTTGGGATCATTAATAAATACAAACGGATTCGATTTCAGCATGTTTGATGGGTAAATATCGAGGTTCGATTCAAAAATTTGCTATGGTAATTGCCAGGGGGAATGGCTACATGAATGGTTGATCTGAGAAATGGTTATGGTTTATTGCGTGCTTCATTTATCGTTTGCAGTATCTGAAGGTGTTGGTATGAGACTTTAGCTGATAAGAGGTTTTCTACCGGTATTCAGGCATTATGTGCAGTTGCTGTGAATGGAAGTTATCGCTACGTGTATTTGAGTTATGTGGTATATCAGGTAATTGCATCTGAGGTTGCAGGTATGGGTTATGACAGCTGGTTCGAGCTTATTCTGAATATAGATGTGAGGTTCTGATCTTGTGTATGATTTCGAAAATGGAAATGTAGTTTTATGGCTTATGGGCTAGATTGGGTTGTGAAATTTCAGTTACAATGTGTTATCGGACCTATATGAGATAGGGTGACGTGGGATCACCCCCGGGTATATGCATGGCAAGGTCATTCAGCGATTGGTTGGCTTTTGGAACAACTCTGAGTACGTTCGAGGACGAACGTGTGTTTAAGTGGGGGAGGATGTAACGACCCGACCGGTCGTTTTGAGCTTTTGCACTTCGATCGCCAGTTCCCGGGCATGACTTACCCTGTGTAATGTATTATGACTGATGTAGATTGTTGGTTTTGGTTTTCAGGAAAATCGGAATGAAATTTAAAGAACAGTTCTCAGTTGTAGTTTTGAATTTAAAAGGTTTGACCAAGAGTTGACTTAATTGTGTATGAGTTCGGATTGGAATTTATATGATTTGGCTAGCTCCGTTAGGTGATTTACGACTTAGGAGCGCGATCGGAATGCATTTTGGAAGTCCGTGGAAGGATTTGGCTTGAATTGGCAAGGTTAGTATCTTGGCAAATTCCGGTTGATAGGTGAGATTTTGATCCGAGGGTCGGAATGGAATTCCGAGAGTTGCTGTAGCTTCGTTATGTCATTTGTGATGTGTGTGCAAAATTTCAGGTCATTCGGACGTCGTTTGGTCGGGTTTTTGATCGAAAGTGTATTTCGGAAGTTTTTGGAAACTTAGGCTCGAATTCGATGAATTTCGGGTAATTTGATGTCGTTTGAGGTGTTTTAATGATTTGGAACAAGTTTGACTGAGGTTTTAGGGCGTGTTGGTGTTCTTGGTTGAGGTCCCGGGGGCCTCGGGTGAGTTTCGGATGGTCAATCGGACCATTTTTGGCATTTTGGAGTTGCAGATTTTCATCTCAGCTGTTGCAGAAGAAATGGCCTTCGCGATCGTGTGAAGTCCCTCGCGATCGCGTAGAGGGATTTTTCGTTGGCCCAGGTTTGCTCTTCGCGTTCGCAGTGATGGGTTCGCGTTCGCGTAGTTTTGGAGGTGGAAGCTTCGCGATCGCGTTTGTGTGTACGCGTTCGCGTATAAGAATTTGGGAACCCAGTGGATTTGTTCTCCGCGTTCGCATAGGCTGGTCCGCGTTCGCGTAAGTTTGGGAAAAAGAGCATCGCGTTCGCGGAGGGAGCATCGCGTTCACATTGAGTATTTTTGAAGCCTTGGATTTTTGTGCTTCGCGATCGCGTGGCCTTGGTCGCGATTGCGAAGAAGGATTTGGAGTTGCTGGGCAGAATGTTTTTAAGTCACCTTGTCCGCGATTTTGGGTCTATTTTCAACTATGGCTGCTCGTTTTTGGAGTATTTTGGAGGAGATGAAAGAGGGTATCGAAGAGGTAATCAACTTGGAAGGAAAGTAACTCGTTGGNGGCTCGGGTTTTGGTAATTTCGGAATTTGTGTCCGTTATTGATTGTTTTCGCTTGGGCTTTGTTCCCTTCGCATATTGTGATGTATTCGCTCTAATTTTGGGTAGATTCGACGCGCGTGGAGGCCGATTTGAGGAGCAAAGGCGTCGCGAGCTAGAGATTTCGCCGGTTCGAGGTGAGTAATGATTGTAAATGATATCCTGAGGGTTTGAAACCCCGGATTGCACATCGTAGTGCTATGTTGAGGTGACTTGCACGTCGGATAGCGAGCGTGGGTTAGAGCACCATTGGGGATTGTGACTCGGTCCGTCCCGATTGATGATTTTACCGCGTATTTGACTGAAACTTGTTTGTTATCATCATGATTTGGGCTGATTGCCATATTTGGGCTTCGTGCCAATTATATGAACCCTTCGGGGATTTTTATCACTATTTCCTCACTGTTTCGACTTATTGCTTGAACTCAGTCCTGTTGATTTCTACTGTTTTACAAACTCAGCCACCTTTTACTCAGATTTGAAACTTAAATGATATTTCTAAATGATGTTTTGCGCTGAGAACTACTGTTTTACTAATGCCCGAGGGGCTTGTGATGATATCTGACTGAGTGCGGCTGAGGGCCATATGTGAGGATACACTGACTGATATGAGGCCGAGTGCCTGAGATACATTTATACGCCACGAGGTGGCTTGAGTTATGTGAGGCCGAGTGCCGAGTGATGTGAGGCCGAGTGCCGAGAGATGATGCCACGAGGTGGCTTGATATAGCGTATGGGCCGTAAGGGGCCCCTCCGCAGTCTGCACACCCACAGTGAGCGCGGGTACCCATTATTCTGAGAGTGAGCCCGAGGGGCTGAGAGTGTTCTGAGAGTGAGCCCGAGGGGCTGAGAGTGTTCTGAGAGTGAGCCCGAGGGGCTGAGAGTGTTCTGAGAGTGAGCCCGAGGGGCTGATACTATTCTGAGAGTGAGCCCAAGGGGCTGGTATTGTTCTGAGATATGTGCCCGAGGGGCGAACTTTTATGTGTTCATCTTTCATATTTACTTGTCATTTTACCTGTTATACTGTGGTATTTGTGCCCGAGGGGCGAATTTTTGGTGCTTATCGACACTAACTATTTTGCATTCATTGTGTAACTGTTGTAAAAGTCTTTTTCAAAAGAGTTTAAACTGAGCTAAGATATTTCTAGAGATTTCACAGCTTCACTGCTTTTCTCAAAGGGTTTTACAGTGCTTCTATACAGCATGTTGGTTTGCTTTACGTGATTTCTTACTGCTCAGTTGTTATTTACCTTTATTACTCTCCTAGTTGGAGTACTCACTTTACTCCCTGCACTGTGTGTGCAGATGCAGGTACTTTTTGCACCCGATAGTGGGTTTTGTCTGAGCGGAGGCAGAGTTATCGGAGTTAGCAAGGTGACTGCCAGCGTTCGCAGCACCGCTTTTCTCCTTTTGTTTTTCAGTCCTGTTTTGTATATTTCAGACCTTGTAGTTGTATTTATACTCTAATAGATGCTCTTGACTTGTGACACCCCAGTTTGGGCTGTGTCGGGTTGTACTTCCGCTAATTATTACCATTAAACCATATTTAAACTGCTTATGAATTGTTTAATTATTTTATAAGGATGAATCGGGTTTAGTTGGCTGGCCTTGTCCCCATGAGAGGCGCCATCACGACCGGGTTCGGGTTTGGGTCGTGACATACAATTTAATAGTAACATAATGAATAAGATGGTGACTCCGAGGCCTACGAATGTCAAGCAGGTATACCTTGAAGGTTCCTGTCGATGCAACTCTTAATAACACATTTCCCCCTCTATTTTGGAATTTTACAATTGTTATGTCCAAACGCCCACGTAGTATGTTTTTATTTCTTTCTTTCTTCCATTTTTTTTTATTTATGTAATTTAAAAAATGAAGAAGAATGAGTTATAGTCAAACAAAATCCAAAACGAGTGGCAGTAAAATAGGAATGTAAGTAACCGAAGCGGTACCCTAACATTTTCACGGTAATACAAAATACAAATTGATTTCCCTTTGGCTCATTTTTCAAGCCCGGCCTAGTAAAGTAAAGCACGCCCCTTCTCCCTTCTCATCGATTCTTCTCCGCTACTTGCTTTTCATCGCTTCCCAAGTAAGTTCTGTCTCATTTCACCTATTTGACCAAGATTNAAAGTAAAGTAAAATAATATGCAATTTGTACGAAAAAGAGTATAAAATGGGTTTAGTTTAGAAATCAATAAAATTGAGTAAAAGTATCATTTTTAAACAAAGCAAAACATAAGTTAAATTAACGAATTAAATATAGAATTTGCTAAAAAAAACATGAGAATAATTTTAAGTACGGTAAACATCTAACAGGGTGATGAGTATAATTTAAGAACCCAATTATAGTGAAAGTGCAATAACCATTTAGAATAATAAGGCCCCGAGTGAGATGACGAGTTCTATCTTAAGAGGCACATAGAATAAAGCATTTTAATAATTATTTTATTTAAAATATTATGTTTCCAACAACTCAACAGAATATGATAGAGTGACTCCACACAATTAAATTCACATTGACAATCAATTCACCAAGTTATAACGGAGGCACAGATTGACATATTGAAGCAACACGACAATCACGTAGAATGCATGACTCACACAAGAAACCACAATCATTCCAACCAAGATAATGACGAATAACCAAACACAATAAAAATGCAGATGAATGATTGAAGGAAGAACAATGACCATTCAAATCAACAAATTGTCCCAATATGGATTGTACAATGAAAATCATAACCGAGGTACCGCCTCGTATTCACATTTCACAATTTCAATCACAATCTTTCCTTGTACCGCCGTGTGAGCCTTACATTTGAAATAAGTTTTGAAAACAGTTTTCCCGAAATAGCTACATGCACTTTAGCCCACCTTATGACGCCGCGTGGCATCACGTAGTTCCCCTACAAGTAACAAGCATATAAGTCCCACCTTATACCGCCGCATGCACATTAACCCCAAGCCTTATACTGCCGCATGCGTGTCAATATCACGTCACACTAGCAACTCGCACTACAAGTGCCCATATATCACAATTTGCCAACAATCAACAGTATCAATGTTTCCAAAACAATAACCCATGACTTCACCACAACAGGTACAAGCATATCAATAACAATTATAAATGTAAAATGCCCAACAAGGAAGATGTTTTCACAATAACAATTTTGCATCAACATGATAATGGCCTTCACAACCTCAACACCAACAACTCAAAAATGAGTTAATATAACCACGAAATTTAATAAGAATGACTCACAATGGAAGAGATAATGTATAACAATGACTTCAAATAGTGAAAATCAACAAGAAAAGAGATAACATGAACAATAACTTCGAGTAATGATAATCAAGAATGAAGGGGATAACATGAACGATAACTTCAAATAATGATAATTAACCATGAAGAGATAGCATATAACAATAAAAGAGGCATCAAGTTCAATTAAGGCATGAGAGCAATTTATCAAGTAGGATGTAGAACAAGTTTTAAACAAGTCAATTAAGGCATGTACGAATAGATTAACTAAGAGAATTTAGAACATGATATGGAATTTGAACTAAAGCATGGAAAATAGTCTAAGTATCCTAAATCGACAAAACACCACGTACAACCGGTGTACCCTCTTGTCACCTTGCATACACGGCTTTCACATAGCACAAATGATTCAATTAATACCAATCCTAAGGGGTAGTTCTCCCACACGAAGTTAGGCAAGAAACTTACCTCAACTAGGCCACCTCAGCCCTCCGAAATAGCTTTTTCCCTAAAAATCGCCTCCACACGGCTCAAATCTAACCAAAACTGACTTAATAACATCAAACAATGCAAGAGAAACCAATTACAATAAATAATGCTATGCTCTTTACATTTTCCTCAAAAAATAAACAAAAGTTAATGTCAGGCCTACCTTGGATTCCGAATCCAAGCGCATCCGAGCGAAGCCAAACCAATACAAGCTCACACGAATGAAGACCGACTCAATCGGAGTCTGATAGCTCAACTAATTATCCAAAAATATTGCTTTTGGGTGTTCATAACCCAAGAGTCCAACACACACTAGTTGGGTCTCATATCTCCCGAAATACTTCCAAAACTCACCAAATTCGAATATGTTGTTCTCCTAATATAGGAGAACAAAACCCCAAAAGGAATCGGAAAATAAACGCCTCTAACTCAATTTCAATGTTTAAAATTTAGGACATAACCCTAGGTCTTGATTTAAAGAATTAAATAGGGTTTCAATTAAAATCATGGACTAAAGCTTAAACCAAGGGAATGAATCAAAGGGAAATACTTAGGTTATTGTTTATACCTTACCCCATGGAAGAAACTTGAAAAACATCCTTGAATTCTCTCAATCTCAAACTTTCAAGATGAGAAAAACTCCAACAATATTAATAGCCAAAAACACCCAGATGTTCTGCCTCGTTTCTTATGCCAAATGATGTTGAAGCTCACTTTTGATGCCTCCAATGGATTTATCGTGAAATTCTAGTCAACTTAGGCTTTTGAATCACTCCACTTGACCTTATAATGAAGGAGATATGTTGGTTTCAATATTTGAAAATAGTGCAGATTTTTAAATATGAATTCAGTGGCAATTCCGTAATTAATTTGAAAAATCTTGCTACCCAATTCTTAGTAACATGACCATAAATTCCTCATACGATGTTGAAATTTGATGATTTCAGTTGCTATAGTTCCAAAATTATGATACAGATATAATGTTTTAGTCGAAACACGAATCAAAGGTCGTTTGCTCAATATGATAACCTTTATGCTCAAATCGACGTCGAAATCGAAAACAATCACCATGCAACCCAAACTTATCCAAAAGACATCGGAATTTAATCAAACTTTGTGGACATGTCCAAATTCATCATACAAACTTATTGAAATAATTAAGACCCGATTCCGAGTCTGTTCACCAAAAAGTCAAACCTTGGTCAACTCTTCCAACTTAAAGCTTCTAAAACAAGAATCACTCTTCCAAATCAATCCTGAACCGCTCAAAAACCCGAACCAACCATACACGCAAGTCATAATACATAATATGAAGCTACTCAAATTCTCAAACTAACGAATGGAACGCTAAAATTCAAAACGACTGATCGGGTCGTTACATTCTCCCCCACTTAAACATACGTTCATCCTCGAACGTGCCAAGAGTCGTTCCAAACCTATCAAATCGCCATATAACCTTAACATATGGTGGTATTTAAGTGCAATTGTCACGCCCCGAACCTGGGGAGGCGTGGCTGGCATCCGGTGCCGTAGTGGCCCGAGCGAACCACTCTATAACTGATCATTCATTCCTTTATATAACTATCATGGGCCAACATGGCCACAACTCGTAATGTAAAATTGTAAGTGGGTAAATGTTATATCAATGAACCATCGTTCATAAAACATGAATACATATGGGCCGTCAAGGCCTCTGACATACTGTATGTAGTAAACTTGTGTCTACAAAGCCTCTAAGATTATTTGACATAAAATGGAATAGGGTACCGACCTACCCATAAGTTTGTAGCAAAACTCTGACACGATGACTTATAGACACGGCTGCACTCCGAATGAGGTGGAGTCTTACCGATCCTTCGTTGAATGCTAACCTCGGCTATTATGAGGGTTTGTCAACTAATTGTTTATACCTGGAGGCATGAATGCACCGTCCCCAACAAAATGACATCAGTACGAATAATGTACCGAGTATGTAAAGCAGAACTGAAACATAATAATAAATCAACATTAATTAAAGACATGGAAGAAATATAGAGTAAATGATGAGACCTGTAAGTCTGGATGACTCTGTAAATCATGAAATACTTATAGTGTTATGGATATACGTATGAATATCATGTCGTGCATAGGTACATGTGTTCATAACATCATCATGCCTCTGAGGGCATCCCATCATATCATCTCAGCCACTGTGGGCAAAATCATCAACGTATACCAGCTGATCAGGTGGTGGTGCGTATATAACGCCATAACCTTTTTCCATATCCCATATACATATATTTACATATATACGCGTATATAACGCCATCTGGTGCCACTGTGGGCAAAATCATCAACGTATACCAGCTGATCAGGTGGTGGTGCGTATATAACGCCATAACCTTTTCCCATATCCCATATACATATATATGAATATAAATACGCGTATATGCCATCTAGTCATGGGTCAATGTACATGAATGCAATGCATGAGAAGTACGTCAATAAAATCTCTCGGAACGCCATAAGACCATTATGCCTCTGATTAATATCATGAAATAAACTTTATCAATTTACGTATTTTCTGAGACCCATGAACAAACGATAGAATAATAAAACATATGGAAAGTCAAGAACACAAACATCTCTAATACCTCTATGAATAGATTCATTAATGGAATTTGTGCATTTGTTCGTTTTATTCGTGGCATATAGACCATGGGTCAGTGTAAATGAATGCAATGCATGAAATGCATAAGAAATACGTTAATAAAATTTCCTCGGAATGCCATAAAAATCAACATACCTTTCGGATAAACTTTATCAAATACGTATTTTTCTTTGGCTCCTTTACCTGGGACTGTCCAACATTGTCCCTCTGTTGCCTCACTCTCAAACTGACATATCTCATACGATGTCTCATTAAACTACAAAATTTTAAGGCTGTTGCACGAAATTAGAATTAGATAATGAGAAGAGAAGAGAAGGCAATCATCATAGGCACAGTTTCATGTCGAGAAGGAAGGATTAACTTTTTACAAATATAGTGCCCTAAAGTCATATTTTCCTTTTCTAAGTAGCATGTAAATACTTTCTATGATATTCTTATATGTAGTATCTCTAATGTCTTTGCTCAAAAAATACTTTCGAGTATATGCAGAATCAACTGAGCAGAACAATAGAACTACTGAAAATGCACCTAACAGAGGACTGAGGAGTATGATTAGAACAAAACTCGGTCTTGATCAATTGCAACTCTTATATGACATGATATCTTTTCTTATATCTTAACAGAATTAAGTGGATGGCACTAAGGAAATTTCTAGAATTCATTCCTCAGCTAGTGTGTTTTCTACTAAACAAACTGCTATCTCATGAGACTCTAACATTTGCAATGTCACTTTCAAATTATGATAAAACAGAATCTCACACATAATCTTTATGAAATCAAACTAACAACTAACACACATACATCCGGATTTCAAAAAAGATAAAAGAGAGAGATGAATGCTACAATTTCACATTTTTGTAAGAATTATCTCAAATTAATTAAAATTCTACTTATTTTTTTATATACTTTATGTACCCTACCATTACGGTCATGTGGTACTATATAAAATAAATACATACACTATTTATGTATTTTTTTTTATTCAAACATCCATGTAAAAATACATATTTTCTCAACTTCAAATTTTCCTAATGTCATCTAAAGAGTACAAGTTTTCGTACGTTAAATTTTTGAAATGGTAAAAAGATAACCTTCTTTTCTTGTGAGAAAATAATTTATATCTTTATAATAAAGAAATTATTTTTGACCTATAAATTATCAAAACGGAAAAAGGATAACTTTTCTTATGATAAAATACTATCCACTCATATAATAAATAAAACCTCATTTATAAACTCCCACATGTCATGTATTTAATTTAAAACTTATCACAACCATAAAAAATCGTATCTATCAACTTTTACCGAAAATGGTTTACTTCAAAGAAAATACATATCAAGCCAATATATAGTAGTTCCAAAATTCTTCAAACTTACAGGGTCTTACATCCATATCTTCATGTATAACCTTAATCCTTTCCAACTCATATGTTATTACTTCGACTCGACGAATCCTAACGTTAAAGCACGGGATGCAACAGCAATATTTAATTAATGAATTTGATGATTAACTCAAAGTCAAACCATAGTATTGTTCTTGACCTCTGTTCTTATCGTCAAATTCATGAGTACTGCATTATAGATGTGCCTTGGATCACTGAATTGTAGCGTGTTTCCTTTAAGCATGGGCCCATATATTAATTTTTGTCCATATTCTTGGATTAGTATTATTATGACTCAATTTGATTGGAATATTTTATAAGTTTTGAATTCTTGATGAATATGGTCTGCCTTGTATCTATTCATTATGTGTATCGGTGTTTCGTAATGAATTTGGAAGGGTTCGTATATTGTTTTGAATCCTAAAAGTTAAACTCTATTTTCTAGAAGTAGTATTCAGTTGCTGTCTTTTAAAACAAATAGTTTTGAAGTGTTCTTGAAGCACTAGTCAATTTGAAGTATTAGATTATTAATCTGGAGAAATTTCCTAGTGAAATTTTGACATGATAAGAAACAAACACTTCGGTTTTCAATTCTGTAATATAACATATGTGTTCGTTGAAATCTTTGGAAGTTCGTATATTAATTATAAGAATTATTTAAGGATATATAGCCATCCTGCCTAATACTTTGTATCTCCACTTTGAAACTAATCAATATTCTATTGAAGTTAATTATAAAGGTTTATCAATGTAAGATGTAGATTTTGAAGTTTTCTTTTGTATCATGTATTTAGGAGCAGCCACAGTATCTTGAGTACTTGATATAAAAGAAATTAAGTTATTTAATCACATAAAGATTAGTGACTAAAAATTATAATGATATCTATTTAGTCCCATTATCTCATTAATATGGTAACTCGGCCCTACAGGGAGGTAGCCATTTTGATGAGATTAATTGGAATGAGATAGTAAACCTTTAAGTTGAAAATTATCTTATGCCCAAATGTACAGATTAATTTCTAGGTGTTTTGGTTTACTAGTCTAATAAAGTAAAGTAAATTCTATGCATGGGTTGTAACCTCTGCCCCCAAGAGGGTCTAGAATTTATTTAGAATCGGTATTTTACGCGATTCACCTTTGATGGATTGTACTTCATAGCTTATGTATGTTTATCCTTTCTTTGCAGTCTTTACAGCTTTTCCTACCACTATTTTTAATAAGAATGCTCGAATTCCAATGCTTTCTGGTGACAGTTATGCTGAATGGAAGGAGAAAGTCCTTCTCACTTTAGGGTGCTTGGATATGGACCTGGCACTCCATGTGAAAGAACCACATATTCCCATGGAATTAAGTACGCCAGAGGCTAACGCTAATTATAAGCGGTGGGAGTGATCTAATCGCTTAAGTTTAATGCTCATCAAAGCCCACATACGCCAAAGCAATAGGGGTTCTATCCCTAAAAGCGATAAGGTCAAAGCTTACATGAAGGCAATTAATGAACAATTTGTAAGTTCTGACAAGGCATAGGCCAACACCCTTATGAAGAGGCTCTCAAGTATGACTTTTGACAGAAGTCGTACAGTGCATGAACACATTATAGAGATGAGAGACATTGTTGCTAAACTCAAGTCCCTTGAGGTAGATATGTCTGAACTATTTCTTGTGCAATTCATTCTCAACTCACTTCTTGCTGAATATGGTCTGTTCAAGATTTCTTGCAACACACATAAGGATAAATGGTCAATCAATGAACTTTTGACCATGTATGTTGAAGAAGAAGAGAGGTTGAAGCATGAGACACCTGAAAGTGTTAATATAGTGACTCATGGTAAGAGAAATGCAAAGAAGGGCAAAAGTGTTCACATGAAGAAGAAAAACACCTTTGACAAAGATGCTTGCAGTTTCTGTAAGAAGAAGGGACACTGGAATAAGGATTGCCTGAAATACAAGAAATGACTTGAGAAGAAAGGTAATTTTACCTTCGTATGTTATGAATCTAATTTACAGAAGTTTCTGATAATACATGGTAGATAGATTCGAGTGCTACAATTAACATTGTCGAAATCATGCAGGGCTTTCTAACTGAGAGGAAGCCGATAGGAAGTGAACAATACGTCTATTCTGGCAATAGGATGCGTTTACGTGTGGAAGGCGTGGGGACTTATAGGCTCATTTTGATACATGGTTTTCACTTAGATTTGGAAAATACGTTTTATGTTCCAGAATATTCTAGAAATTTAATTTCTCTTCAAGACTATCAATTAGTGGATATGATTTGAATTTTCATTATCCTTCTATGAAACTTTTGAAAGATAATAAAGTTATTGGATTTGGAAATTTGAGTGGAATTTTATATAAACTTGAGCTAGACCCCACATTTGATTGCAATATTTTAACTTTGCATGAGCAATGAGAACTCATCAAGTCTTTGGCACAAGAGATTAAGATACATCTCTACTGATAGAGTCAAAAGGTTGGTCAATGATCGAGTTCTAAAAGCTCTTGATTTTTCTAACTTTGGGACTTGTGCGTACTGCATAACGGGTAATCAGACCGATAAATCAACTAAAGGTGCCAAAAGGAGTTCTCAATTGCTTGAGATCATACATACAGATGTATGTGGACCTTTTCCTACTCCTTGCTTGAATGGTGAGAGATATTTTGTCTCATTTATTAATGACTATTCAAGATATATGTATCTCTATTTTCTGTTTAACAAATCAGAAGCACTTGATGCTTTTAAAGTTTAAAACAGAAGTATAGAAACAAACTGCTGCTCAAATCAAAATTGTAAGATCTGATAGGGGTGGAGAATTTTATGGTAGGTACACAGATAAGGGATAAATTAAAGGTCCATTTGTTGAGTTCCTTGAAAGTGAAGGTATAATTGCCCAATATACCATACTAGGAACACCACAACCAAATGGTATGACAAAAAGAAGGAATTGGACATTAATGGACATGATAAGAAGCATAATTAGCAGATCAAGTTTACCTTTATCCTTATAGAGTGAAGCCTTAAATACTGCTGTGTATATTTTTAATAGGGTTCCATCCAAGGCTGTCCCCAAGACACCTTTTGAGTTATAGAAAGGATGGAAACCTAGTTTAAACCATTTACACGTTTGGGGATGTCCAACTGAAGTGAGGGTTTATAACCCATATATAACTAAAGAAGTTGGATGAAAGAACAATAAGCCATTATTTTTAGGCTATACGGTTAACTCTAATGGATTTAAGTTTTATTGTCCTTCTCATTCTCCTAAAATTGTTGAGGCTAGCAATACTAAATTTATTAAAAAACATGAAGAAAGTGGGAGTGGTTTGACTCAAAAGGCAGAACTTGAAGAAATAAGAGAACCACCTGTGGTACCTTTATTTATTGGGAACTTGAATGTTGCTCAGAAAAATTCTCATGAATTATCTGAACAATAACAAGTTCAAGAGCCACCACCACTTGAGGAGCCACATGAAGATCAACCTGTTTTACCTGAACCTACTGAAGAAGTGTCTGAACCAGTGGGAATAAGAAAATCCTCAAGAGTTCGAAAATCAGCAATTTCTCGTGACTATGTTGTATATCTCCAAGAGTATGATTATGATATTGGACTAAAAGATGATCCATGCTCGTTTTCACAAGTCATGAGTAAAGAAAACTCCACACTTTGGTATGATGTCATGAAAGAAGAGTTAGAATCTTTGGCTGGTATCTCGTCGAATTACCAAAGGGATCCTCTACTATAGGTTCCAAATGGGTCTTTAAAACCAAAAGAGACTCATCTAATAATATCGAACGATCTAAAGCCAGGCTTGTAGACAAGGTTTTTACTCAAAGGGAAGATAATGATTACCATGAAACCTTCTCTCCAGTATCAAAGAAGGATTCATTGAGAATAATCATGGCATTAATAGCTCATTTTGATTTAGAGTTACATCAAATGGATGTGAAAATAACTTTCTTGAATAGAGATCTCAAAGAGGAGGTATGCATGCGTCAGCCTGAAGGACTTTGTGATAAGGACAAAAGTCACCTTGTTTGCAAGTTGAATAAATCCATCTAGGGGCTAAAACAGGCTTCCCGCCAATGGTATATTAAATTTCATAATTTTGTTTCTTCATTTGGATTTATGGAGAACACCATTGGTCGGTGAAATACCTTAAGATAAGTAGGAGAAAATATATTTTTATAGTCCTATATGTGGATGACATTTGCTTGCAAGTAGTGACTTGGGATTGTTGCATGAGACTAAATAATTCCTTATCCGAAATTTTGAGATGAAGGATATGGGTGAAGCCTCTTATGTCAATGACAAAGAGATTCAGAGAGACAGATCCCAAAGATTACTTGGACTGTCTCAAAGGGCCTGCATTGAAAGAATTCCAGAAAGATTCGGGATGAAGAATTGTTCACCTGTAGCAGCACCCATAATTAAAAATGACAAATTCTCATTGAATCAATATCCACAAAATGCATTGGGAAATGAGCAAATGAAAGGCATTCCCCATGCTTCGCTTGTTGGGAGCCTTATGTATGCAATGTCTGCACTAGAACTGATATTCCCTTTGCAGTAGGATCGCTTGGCAGATATCAAAGTAACCTTAGTCTTGAGCATTGGAAAGTTGGTAAAATGGTTTTGAAATATTTGCAAGGAACCAAGGATTTTAAGCTCACATACAAATACTCTGACTCGTTGGAGGTGATTAGATATTCGTACTCTAATTTGGGTAGATGCAAAGACACTGATAAATCTACTTCAGGGTATAATTTCCTTCTTGTTAGAGGTGTTGTATCTTGGAGAAGTATCAAGTAGACAATTGTTGCAACATCCACTATGGAAGCTGAATTTATAGCATGTTATGAAGCTATATCACATGCATTTAGGTTGAAGAACTTTATTTATAGCCTTAGGATTGTCGATTCTAGGATTGTCGATTCCATTTCAAGGCCATTGAGAATCTTCTATGACAACTCAACTGTAGTTTTCTTTTTTAAGAATAATAAAAGTGACAGCCGAAGCAAACATATCGACATAAAGTATTTGATGGTTAGAGACTATGTCAAGAAGCAAGATGTGAGTTTTGAGCATGTCAGTACTACTTTGATGATTGTTGATCCTATGACTAAAGGTCTGCCAACTAATATTTTCAAGGATCATGTAAACCATATGGGACTTAGTAGCTCAATTTAGTCTTGCTTTTCTCTCTAAGAGTTTGTCTAGACATTATGTTTATTTTGATATTCATGACAGTGCACCCTTAATGTTTCATGTATTATTTTGTGATCATTTGATCAATAAAGTTTGACTCTGAATGAATTACATTAAGTTCATTCATAAAATTGTTGTCACTTTGTTAGAACGTATTTTACATTGTCATACATGGAAGGAATTATTTGTTTAAGAGATTTACCGCCATGATTCATGTAATGATATTATAACGACCTTTCCGGTCGTTTTGAGTGTTGTAGCCCCGTTTTCCCATTTACTGCTTATTTTATGCTCAATTGTTGATATGTGACTTGCCGAGAGTAGTTGGTTCGATTCTGGGGATATTTCGGAATGAGTTGAGACACTTAGTCTCAAGGTTGGAAGCTTAAGTTAAAAATGTTGACCGGATGTTGACTTGTGTGTAGATGGCTCCGGAGTGGAGTTTTGATGGTTTCGATAGCTTCGTTGGGTGACTTTGGACTTAGGAGTGTGTCCGGATGGTGATTTGGAGGTCCGTAGTGATTCCAAGCCTTCAAGAGTCTTTGGCTTAGATATTGACTGTTTGTACTAGCCTTGCTCAGGCGGAATCTGTTCAGACCGCACCAGCCACTTCTCAGGTCGGGGGAGGTACTCAGACTCCCGCCGCCATACTCGAGAGCAGGTAGTGCAGGGACTTCAGACACCGCGGGTACTACCAGCCCAGCCGGTTGTAGTTGCTCAGGCCCAGGTAGGTCCCATTATGAGTGATGAGGAGCAGAAGAGACTAGAGAGATTTGGGAGGCTCAGGCCTTCATCATTCAGTAAAGCTGAGTTAGAGGATGCTCGGGACTTCTTGGATAGGTGCTAGTAGATTCTTCGCACGCGGGTATTCTGGAGACTAGTGGAGTCTCCTTTACTACTTTTCAGCTATCAAGGGCTTCCTTCAGATGGTGGGAGGCCTATGAGAGGAGAAGACCAGTCGGTGCTACATCACTTTCATTGCATGAGTTTTCCATTCTCTTCATGGAAATGTTTGTGCCACAGAATCGCAAGGAAGAACTACGCAGGCAGTTTGAGCAGCTACATCAGGAGGGCATGTCTATGACCCAGTATGAGATGAGATTTTAAGAGTTGGCTCGTCACGTAGTTTGGTTGGTTCCCACTGAGAGGGAGAGGTTCAGGAGGTTCATTAATGGTCTCACCTATCACTTGCATTTTTTTATGACTCGGGAGAGTGTATCAGGTGCTATGTTCAACGAGGTGGTTGATATTGCTCGGCGGCTAGAGTTGGTTCGTAGTCAGGAACGTGAGGATAGGTAGGCCAAGAGGCCTCATGGTTCGGGTGGTTTCAGTGTTGTTCCCTATGGGGATCAGTTCCACCACAGTAGGGGTCATCCTTATAGGCTCGCTCAGATGGCTCGTCCAGTTCATCATGGCGCATCAGCTAGCCATGATTGATACAGTTCTCAACCGGGTCAGCCATCTCTCAGTGCACTCCTAGCTTATAGTTCATCTCGTGCACCTTCAGTTCAGAGTTCATCTGCACCAAGAACCTTTGATAGTTATTCTAGTTCTCAGGGTCCGCGTCAGTACTTGCCGCCATTTTATGAGAGAGGTTGTTTTGAGTGTAGAGAGTTGGGTCATGTGAAGAAGTATTGTCCCCGCATTTCGGGAGGTCCAATTCAGCAGAGGAGTCAGGCAGCGACTTCCACACCAGTTACTTCACTACCTACTCAGCTAGCTCGGGGTGGGGCTCAGGCAGCCAGAGATCGCCCTAGAGGAGGAGGTCGATCAGGTGGCGATCAGGATCGATTCTATGCTTTTCCTGCCAGTTCAGATGCTGTTGCTTTAGACACAGTGATCACAGGTATTGTCTCAGAATTCCACAGGGATGCTTCTATATTATTTGACCCTGGTTCCACTTATTCGTATGTAGCATCATATTTTGCTCGTTATCTGAATATGCCCTGTGAGACCTTAGTTTCAGCTGTTCATGTATCTATGCCAGTGGGCGATACTATTACTGTGGAATATGTATATCGGTCATGTATAGTAACTATTGGGGAATTGGAGACTAGATTTGATCTCTTATTGCTTGGTATGGTCGATTTCAATGTGATTTTGAGTATGAATTGGTTATCTCCATGTCATGCTATTCTGGATTATCACGCTAAGACTATGACATTGGCGATGATGGGGCTGCCAAGGATCGAGTGGAGAGGTTCTCTAGATTATGTTTGCAGTAGGGTGATTTTGTATTTGAAGGCCCAACAGATTGTTGGGAAGGGGTGTATGTCATATTTGGCCTTTGTGAGGGATGTTGGTGTTGATAACCTTACTATTGATTCTGTTCCGATAGTGCGAGACTTTCTGGATGTGTTTCCTGCAGACCTATCGGGCATGCTACCCGACAGGGATATTGATTTTGGTATTTACTTGGTGCCGGGCACTCAGCCCATTTCTATTCCCCTGTATCATATGGCACCAACTGAGTTGAAGGAATTGAAAGATCGGCTTCAAAAACTTCTTGATTAGGGGTTTACTAGGCCTAGTGAATCGCCTTGGGGTGCACCAGTTCTGTTTGTGAAGAAAAGGGATGGTACTATGCGGATGTGCATTGACTATAGGCAGTTGAACAGAGTTACAATCAAGAACAAGTATCCTTTGCCGCGCATTGATGATCTATTTGACCAGCTTTAGAGAGCAAGGGTGTTCTCTAAGATTTATTTGAGGTCTGGGTATCACCAGTTGAAGATTCGGGACTCGGATATTCTGAAGACGGCATTCAGGACCCACTATGGTCACTGTGACTTCCTTGTGATGTCTTTTGGGCTGACCAACACCCCAGCAGCATTCATGCATCTGATGAATAGTGTATTTTAGCCATATCTTGACTCGTTTGTCATAGTATTCATTGATGATATCCTGGTTTACTCACGTATCCAGGAGGAGCATGCCCAGTATTTGAGGATTGTACTATAGCGGCTGAGGGAGGAGAAGCTTTATGTCAAATTCTCCAAGTGTGGGTTCTGGCTCAGTTCGGTGGCGTTCTTGGGGTACGTGGTGTCTAGTGAAGGGATTAAGGTGGATCCAAAGAAGATAGAGGCGGTTCAGAGTTGGCCCAGACCATCTTCAGCTACTGTGATTCAGAGCTTTCTCGCCTTGGCCAAATATTATCGATGCTTTGTGGAGGGTTTCTCGTCTATTGCAGCGCCTTTGACAAAATTGCCCGGAAGGTGCTCCATTCAAGTGGTCGGATGTGTGTGAGGAGAGCTTTCAGAAGCTCAAGACCGCCTTGACAACGACTCTAGTTGTAGTTTTGGCTTCAGCTTCTGGCTCTTATACGATGTATTGTGATGCCTCTCGGATTGGTATTGGGTGTGTCTTGATGTAGGAGGGTAGAGTGATTGCCTATGCTTTGCGCCAGTTGAAAACCCATGAGAAGAACTACCATGTTCATGATTTGGAGTTGACAGTCATCGCTCATGCATTGAAGATTTGGAGGCATTATCTCTATGGTGTGTCTTGTGAGGTATTTACGGATCATCGGAGTCTCCAGCACTTGTTCAAACAAAAGGATCTAAATTTGAGGCAGCGGAGATGGTTGGAGCTGCTAAAGGACTATGATATTACCATTCTGTATCATCCCAGGAAAGCCAATGTGGTGGCCGATGCCTTGAGTAGATAGGCGGTGAGTATGGGTAGCCTTGAATTTATTCATGTTGGTGAGAGACCGCTTGCAATTGATGTTCAGACCTTGGAAAACCAGTTCATGAGATTAGACATTTCGGAGACTAGCTAGGTTCTACTTTGTGTGGTTTCTTGGTCTTCCTTATATGATCGCATCCGAGAGCGCCAGCATGATCCTCCCTATTTGCCTCTCCTTATGGACTTGGTTCAGCATTATAATGCCAAGAATGTTACTATTGGGGATGATGGGGTGTTGAGGATGCAGGGTCGGATTTGTGTGCCTAATGTGGATGGACTACGTGAGTACATTCTTGAGGGGACCCACAGTTCGCGATATTCCATTCATCCGGGAGCCGCGAAGATGTAGCAGGACTTGAGGCAGCACTATTGGTAGAGGATGATGAAGAAGGATATAGTGGAGTTTGTAGCTCGTTGCATAAATTGTCAGCAGGTGAAGTATGAGCATCAGAGACTGGGTGGATTACTTCAGAGGCTTGAGATTCCATAGTGGAAATGAGAGCATATCACCATAGATTTTGTAGTTGGGCTCCCACGGACTTCGAGAAAATTTGATGCTATTTGGGTGATTGTGGATCAGTTGACCAAGTCCGTACATTTCATTACATTTGGAACAACTTATTCTTTGGAGCGGTTGGCTGAGATCTACAGCCGCAAGATTGTTTGTCTTTACGGTGTGCCAGTGTCCATCATTTCAGATCGGGGCACGCAGTTTACATCACAATTTTCTAGAGCAGTGCAGCGAGAGTTGGGCACACAGGTTGAGTTGAGTACAACATTTCACTCTCAGGCATATGGACAGTACAAGTGCACTATTCAGATATTAGAGGATATGCCACGCGCTTATGTCATAGATTTCAGATGTTCTTGGGATCAGTTTCTGCCGCTTGCAGAGTTTGCCTACAACAACCGCTACCAATAGAGCATTCAGATGACTCCGTACAAGGTTCTGTATGGGAGACGGTGTCGGTCTCCGGTGGGATGGTTTGAGCCGGGTGAGGCTAGGCTATTTGGTACTGACTTGGTTCAGGATGCTTTGGATAAGGTTAAGCTGATTCAGGATCGGCTTTGCATGGCGCAGTCTAGACGGAAGAGCTACGCCGATCGGAAGGTTCATGATATTGCTTACATGGTGGGGGAGAAGGTACTACTCAAGGTTTCACCCATGAAGGGTGTTATGAGGTTCGGAAAGAAGGGAAAGTTGAGCCATCGGTACATTGGTTCGTTTGAGGTGCTTCAAAGGATTAGGGAGGTGGCCTACAAGCGTGCATTGCCGCCTAGTCTATCGGGTGTCCATCCAGTGTTTCATGTTTCGATGCTTCAGAAGTATGTCGGTGATCCGCCTCATGTTTTGAACTTCAGCAGGGTTCAGTTGGATGGTGATTTGACATATGATGTGGAGCCGGTGGCCATTTTGGATCAGCAGGTTCGAAAGTTGAGGTCAAAGAACATAGCTTCAGTGAAGGTGTGGTCGAGAGGTCAGCCAGTTGAGGAAGCTACTTGGTAGACCGAGCGGGAGATGCAGAGCAGATATCCACGCCTATTTGAGACTCCAGGTATGTATCTAGACCTGTTCGAGGACGAACGTTTGCTTAAGAGGGGAAGGATGTAATGATCCGGCCGGTCGTTTTGAGTGTTGTAGCCTCGTTCCCCCCATATACTGCTTATTCTATGCTCAATTGTTGATATGCGACTTGCCGGGGGTAGTTGGTTCATTTCCGGGGATGTTTCAGAAGAAGTTGAGACACTTAGGCTCAAGGTTGGAAGCTTAAGTTAAAAAGGTTGACCGGATATTGACATATGTGTATATGGCTCCGCAATAGAGTTTTGATGGTTCCGATAGCTCCGTTGGGTGATTTTGGACTTAGCAGTATATTTGGATAGTGATTTGGAGGTCCATAGTCGATTTAGGTTTGTAATGACGAACATTGAAAAATTAGAAGTTTTGGAAATTTAGAAGTTTGACTGAGAGTTGACTTTGTGGCTACCGGACTTGGATTATTGTTCTGGATGTTGGAATAGGTCCGTTGTGTCATTTATGAATCGTGTGTAAAATTTGAGGTCGATCTGACATGATTTGATAGGTTTCGGCATCGTTGTAGAAGTTGGAATTTCTTAGTTTTTGTTAGGCTTGAATCGAGGTGCGATTCGTGTTTTTGATGTTGTTTGATGTGATTTGAGGCCTCGACTAAGTTTGTATCGTGTTTTAGGACTTGTTGGTATGTTTGGTTGAGGTCCCGGGGCCTCGAGTTGGTTTCTGAGGGTTAACAGATCAAATTTTGGACTTGAGAAATAGGTGAAGAGTGTTGGACTGGTGTAATCGCACCTGCGAAGGTCATGGTCGCAGGTGCGAGGCCGCATGTGCGTGGATGGCATTGCAGAAGCGGCCTGGAAGGAAGTGGGCAATGGTCACGGGTGCGAGGTTATTTTCCATACTTGTCTGGTCGTAGATGCAGTGTATTGGGCGCAGAAGCAGAGTTGGGTGAGCTGTGGGAATTGCGCAGGTGCGAGGGTATTTCCGCACCTGCGAGAGTGCAGAAGCGAAGAAGGGCGCGCAGGTGCGAGCGCAGGAGGCGCCAGGAAAACCGCATAAGCGAAGGATTTGTTGCTTCTACGACACCGTAGATGCGGGTAAGTTGGTCGCAGGTGCGAAAAGCACTGGGCAGAATATAAACGTTGGGTTCCGGGGGTTTTATCATTTTTGGACTTTGCAAACTCGGGCTAAGGCAATTTTTGAGGGGTATTTCGAGGGATTTCTTGAGGTAAGTCACTTGTGATCATTTTTATTCAATAATAGTGTTTCCCCATTGAATTTCTCACCTAGTTTGTGTGTTTTTGAGGTGGAGTTTTGGGATGTTTAGGCTAGGGATTTGGAGAGTTAAATTTGGGGATTTGAGTGACGATTTGGTGTCGGAATTTGGTAAACTTGGTATGGTTGGACTCGTGGTTGAATGGGCTTTTGGATTTTTGTAACTTTTGTCGGTATCCGAGACGTGGGCCCGGGGGTTGAGTTTTGACTTTTGATTAAGAACTTAACATTTTTATATGGAATGGATTCCTTTAGCTCGTGTTGTATCGAATAGTTTGTGGCTAGCATTCGCAAGGCAAGGTCTTGTTGGAGTAGAGATTTGCACGATTTGAGGTAAGTAATATTTCTAAACTTGGTTCTGAGGGTATGAATCCCTGAAACTACGTGTTATGTGATTGATGTTGAGGTGACACGCATGCTAGGTGATTGGCGTGTGGGCGTGCGCCGTAATAATTGTGATTTAGCTGATTCCATGGAACTATGTAGCTATCATATTTGAATCTTATTATTGTACTCTATGTGTTAGAGCACTTGAGTTGTGATTTATGCTAGAAATCCTATTTAGGCTATGTGCTGGTACTATCGGGACCCACAGTGGTCGTTCTTTGTTGTTGAGTTATTTGCTTAATTGCAGTTATGTACTCAGTTGCATTCATCATTGATATCATATCTTAGTCTTTGTTATCGTATATTGTCACATCTTGTATCATTGATTTGGGCTGCTTAGCATGAGTGCTGTGAGCCCGAGAGACTAGAGAGATTGATAACTGAGTGAGGTCGAGGGCATGTTTGTGAGTGAAATTTATGGGATCGTGTTGCACGCCACGGCAGATTTTAGTGATTTAAGCCGCGATTTAGCTTATTATAGCGCTTGGGCTGGATCTGCCTCTTCGGAGTCTGCACACCCACAGTGAGCGCAGTTGCTATTGATTCACAATATTTGATTCAGGCTGGATCTGCCCCGTACAGTGCTAAGCGATTGAGTGTGATGAGTGAGAATTGAGACAGTCAGGTTGAGTACTCCGAGAGTGTGAGTACGCGAGGTTTTCATTGTGTTGCACCACATACGATATGTATATTAACATGTAGATATAGAGATGTCATATTTCTCATATCATTCAGACTTGACATATTTTATATGTTCCGAGTTTAATTGTTAAACCTGGGAGCATGTCTACATTCCTGTACTAGTACCTGTAAATTATGAGTTTCTCTAAGATATTATTGTTATCTGTTCTGTAAATTTTCTGTACTATTTAATTCTGTATTTGGACCGTATTTTTCGTACTCATCATTGCTATTAGTCCAAAGGTTAGACTTGTTACTTATTGATTCGATTGTACTCAAGATACACCCTGCACTTCGTGTGCAGATCTAGGTATTTTCGGGCTCGGTGTTGTTGATCTCAGAGTTTTCAGTCGTTCGGAGATTATCAAGGTAGTTGCAATGGCGTCCGTAGACTTTGACTCTCCTCCCCATTCCCTCAGTTTTACTTATTTAGCTTTTATTTATTAGACAGTGTATCGGACTATATATTTGTATAGATGCTCATGCACTCAGTGACACCTGATTTTGGGAAATTTTGTATTAAACTATGACGTTTTCATTCAGCTTTATGAGACTTTTACTTACATAAGCTTATTTCTGTATATTTTAAATTTCAAGATGTTGGTATGTGTGATTTGTATGCTTGCCTAGTATCATGATAGGTGCCATCACGACATTAGGGATTTTGGGTCATGACAGATATGTTCTAGTTAAAGTGATTGTTGTATAACTTTTAGTAGAGTGATAAAGTCTATGGAATTATTATTATAGATCACTTATAAAGGATTATCTGATTATAATATGTGGACCAAGTGGGAGAAGGTAAGAATTACACGTCTCTTTAATGAAACTTTTTGTTACACCGCATATTTTCGTACGTGAAAGTACGCCATAAGTAAATTGATATAAGCTTGGAAATGAGATGTTACATCCTGCATTTTAGGACGTTAAAGTGTCATCGTAAGTTAATTGACGTAAGCTCGGGAATGAGATTATTTTTGAGGTTATAAGTATTATGCTATTTCAAACAAGTGAGATTCGTCGGAGTTTGTCAATTTGAGATAAAATACGGTCCAAGCTATAATACCCCGTATTTATTGACTAGTAACATACAAGGTACCACATGACCATGATAGTAAGAAGTATAAAGCGTGAGTAGTATTTAAAGTAATTTGAGATAATTCATAATTATGTGGATAATTGGGTAATTATTGATTTTTAGTGGGAGATTAACTAATTAATCAAGATCGTTGGATAAGTTTAAATAGCCCTACGTGGCAGCAAGTGATAATGGCTCAAAAATCAAATTGTGACTCTTACTCCATGTAGTAAGATGTCACATTAAGAGAGATTGGTGGCTTAGTCATCTTACAAAGTGGGGGTCCACACCACCAAGACTTAAAAATCTCTTTTAATTCACAAAAATGATACATCTCCCTACATCATTAAAATGAGAGATTATGGTCCTAAGTAATGGAGGAAAAGCTTCAAGCAAAGATCATATTTTTCAATAGTAACGTGAGTTACTTCATCAAATTCATACAAGACTACAAAGTAACGGATGGAATTCAAGGATTTATGTGATCCCTTACAACGCTTAGCAACGTGAGTATTGCGATTCTAAGGGAGTGCGGTGCAACTTTTCTCAAGAATATCATACGGATTTTTTCCTACTCCAATCTTGCCGTCACATGTTTTGTCGCGATTGTCATGTGTTAGAGGGATTGTCCAGAGAATCGGCTCAGGTATATTAAGTCTATCCCTTCTTTCTTTTTGGCGTGGTCCATATGATACAAACGAAACGAGCAAATACACAAATTTTATAAATGACTCTATTCATAGAAGTGCTAGGGGTGCCTATGTTCTTTAATTCCAATGTGTCTTAATATTACATCTTCTGTTCATGGCTCTCAGACAATATGTAAGTTGAAAAAGTTTACTTCATGATATTACTCAAAGGCAAATGGTCTATGACACTCCGAAAGATTTTATTGACGTACTTCTCATGCATTGCGTTAATTATACATGTACATTGACCCATGACCAGATGGCGTTATATACGCGTATATACATATATATATATATATATATATATGTGTGTGTACATGGGATATAGGAAAAGGTTACGGCGTTATATACGCACCACCACCTGATCAGCTGGTATACGTTGATGATTTTGCCCATAGTGACCGAGATGATATGATGCGATGCCCTCAGAGGCTTGATGATGTTATGAACACATGTACCTTTACACGACATGACATCCATACGCATATGCATGACACTATAAGTATTTCATGATTTATAGGGTTATCTAGACTTACAGGTTTTGTCTTTTACCCTATGTTTCTTCCATGTCTTTTATATACTTATTTATGTGCCTTACATACTCGGTACATTATTTGTACTAACGTCCTTTTGTTGGGGACACTTCATTCAAGCCTGCAGGTATAGGCAATCAGTTTGGCGACCCCTCATAGTAGACGAGGTTAGCATTCAGCGAAGGATCGGTAAGACTCCACCTCATTCGGAGTGCAGCCGAGTCTATGAGTCATTGTGTCAGAATTTTGCTATAGACTTATAGGTAGGCCGGCACCCTGTCCCATTTGGTGTCAAATACTCTTAGAGGCTTTGTAGACAGAGGTTCATTTTGTGCAGTATGTCAGAGGCCTTAACGGCCCATATGTATTCATGTTTTAAGAAAGAGGGTTCATTGTTACATTGCTTTCCCACTTATAGTTATACATTACGAGTTGTGGCCATGTTGGCCCTGTTACCCAATGACAGTACGAAAATAAAGATATGTTACATTCGTACTCGGTTGAGTAGGCACCGAGTGCCCGTCGTGACCTTTCGGTTTGGGTTGTGACAAAAGTGGTATCATAGCAGTCATGTCCTAGGGAGTCTACAAGCCATGTCTATTAGAGTCTTGTTTATGGGTGTGCCGTGCACCAACTTATAAGTAGGAGGCTACAGGGCATTTAGGATTGTCACTCTTTCTTCTTACTGTAGATCGTGTGGTAGAGCTCACTAGTAAGAATTCAAGCTCCTAAACTCTATATTATTCCATAAGACGATACCTATATCCAGAAAGACGGTTGGTAAGAGATATAGTTGTGGAAGAGTTGAATCAAAGGAACTCGATTTTTGCATCATGCTTATGATGGATAAATGTGAGGTCTTCATCAGAACATGTCTGTACTAAGACGTGTAAGCTACTTGTTAAGGAGTCGTAAGGCATGAATATCTATCCACCTCTATGGTGAAAGGAAATGAGAGATTCAGAAGATAGATACAAGTTTGAACAAGTAAAAGAAGCAAGATGAAAAAGGGTACGAGGCGCACAATTAATGAAGATTATTAGTATTTACAATTCAAGTAGAGGAATATAAGCCTTTTGAGTTACCTTCAATAATAACAGAGGTATGTACAATTGGCCACACCCATCTCATTTATGCCCTATGAGGGCTAATAGAAGTAGTATAAGAGAATGACAGATATCAGGATCCGGCTGGGGTTAGAGTGACCCAAAATGGTGGATGGATTGTTTGCGTTAGTTGA
Source organism: Nicotiana attenuata (assembly GCF_001879085.1). Classification (NCBI taxonomy): domain Eukaryota; kingdom Viridiplantae; phylum Streptophyta; class Magnoliopsida; order Solanales; family Solanaceae; genus Nicotiana; species Nicotiana attenuata. The sequence continues at coordinate 89,464 of NW_017673499.1, read as the reverse complement.
CATTTCCGAAGGATATTGCAAATGTGCTAATAGATCTCCTTGTGAGACCCAGATGGTGCACTCTAAAATAGCACAGCTAGATATGAGTACTACAAAGATAGGCACTAGAAACCTGGAAGGGATGAATATTACCTTAATGTGGCTCCCGTCCCTAATAGGGAGAGAATGTTAGGCAACCTGAAGATCCAGTAGATGGAGCAAAGGGGAGCTAAAAGCAAAAGAAAGTCTTGTCGAAGTTTCCAGAATAAGGTGATAGACAGAAATATTAGCAGAGAGATAAGAAGAGAGATAATGAAGCATTATGAGTAAGATGTGATGCATGGATGACAATGGTAGATAAAAAAATAGCAGTATTATAGAGTCAATAGTCAAGTGAAGGAAAAGACGAGAGGTGATAGGCCTTGAGACAACAAAAGATTATAGGCCATAAAGTCATATCCTCATTTCGAGAAATAAATTCGTGACTCTAACGTGATTAACAGAAGGAAAAGCTAGACCCCAGAGTAATAAAAATCAGTATGGACTGGTGAACAAGATAAACTAAACATGAATTAGGGACTGAGTAATTTGATAATAGTCGGAATCATGAGAATTTCAGAGATTGTGTTCCGGTGATAATAGAATGGACGACAGAAGAATAACCTTTAAAGGTCATTCAGGAAGATGCTTCCCTAAAGCAAGAAATGTGAGCAAAGTTAAGCTTAATGTCACGACCCAAACCCCGGTCGTGATGGCGCCCAACACATTGCTAGGCAAGCCCGACCATTTACGCAACCTTAGCCAAATATCTAATTAAATAAATAAATGTTCACTACTATAATACCAATTTAGTGCGGAAATTCGGATATAATCTCTAACATTCGAAAACCCCAAAATAAAATACTAAATAGCCCACAGAATCTGGTGTCACGAACATGAGCCTCTAGAAGCAGATTATTCACCTATTACAAGTCCGACTAGGAAAATAATACGAATAAAATAATAAAAGATAGAAGGGAGAGATCAAGGCTGCGAACGCCATGCAGCTACCTCGACACTCCCAGATAACCGCTGCTCAGCTAACAAGCCCTCACTCACCCTTTGGTGTACCTGGATCTGCACACAAGGTGCAGGGAGTATTGTGAGTACTTCCAACTCAGAAAGTAATAAATATAAATAAGGTCTGAGGATAAGAAATCCTAAATAAACACAAAGTAAAGCCAAAAATACCATTAAACAGCAATACAGTTAGAATAAACATCAGAACAGATGAAGAAATAAATGACAATTAAATATGCAATGCAACACATAAACCGGTACCTCCGGTACCCCGCTGCGGCCGTGCAGCCCGCTCCATTTATTTAACGTCGACGGCGCTCACTGGGGGTGTGCAGACTCCGGGAGGGGCCCCTTACGGCCCAAGCGCAATAATAAGCCATCTCGTGGCATCAATCAGGCCCTTGGCCTCATATCAATATCATTATCATACCACTGCGGCATGCAGTCCGATCCCATACTCAGTCCAGAATCAAAATCACACAATAGTATAAAAATATTCAACCCAAACTTCATTTAAAAATATTAACTTAATTTCTAATTTAAGAAAATGGCTGAGATTTCAAACACAGTATTAAATACCAGGACTGAGTTCAATATCTAGAAATATGGTAAGAAGCCAGTAAAAATAATCCCTGAAGGATTCAAGTAGTTGGCACGAAGCCCAAATATGACAATTAATCCATTTTTATAAGGATATCACAAAACTACAATCAATTAGGTAGTAATTTTATTAAGCGGGACGGACCAAGTCACAATCCCCGACGGTGCTCTACCCCACGCCCGTTATCCGGCGTGCAAGTCACCTCACATAGCACTACATTATGCAAATTCGGGGTTTCAAACCCTCAACACAGCATTTACATTTATTACTAACCTCAAGCCGGCCAAGGTCCTAGCTTGCTATGCCCTTGCCTTTCGAATTCACCTCTTCGTGCGTCGAATCTGACCAAAACCACAACGAATACTTCACAATATGCTAAGGGAATATAACCCAATCGAAAAGACTCGAAAAACATCGAAAATCACGAAGTTGGCAAAAACCCGAGCCCCGGGACCACTTCTCGAAAAATTATAAATTTTACATCACCGGATTCCTTATCTCGCCACGAGTCTATACATATAAAGAACACCAAAATCGGAGTCCAAATGACCCCTCAAATTCCCATTTTTGTTCTCTTAGGTCTTAAGCCCTAAACCACCATTTTCGACCTTAATTCCTTGAGTTTTCAGTGTAATTCCATGTATTTGCATGATAAAATTGTGTTCTAAGTCCAAGAATGCTTACCTGATCGAAGTCCTTGAATTTCCTCTACAAAATCGCTCAAGAACACCCCAAGTCCGAAGTTAAAAATATGTTTTCTGTAAAATTTCGCGAAGGGATTAAAACCCACTTCTGATCAGTTGTTTCCGCTTCTGCGGTCCTTTGTCGCTTCTGCGACTACCGCATCTGCGGTCATTTTCCGCTTCTGCGGAATCTCGTCCAAAATTCCGCATTTGCGGTCCTTTTGTCGCATCTGCGACTCCGCAGATGCGGGGTGCATCTTCGCACCTGCGACAACTGTCGCTTCTGCGGTTCTTGAATCGCTTCTGCGGTACCGCTTCTGCGGTCCCATTTCCGCAGAAGCGAAAATACCAGAAGCAGCAAATTCTGCAATCTCTTTAAGTTCAAAACTTCCCGTTAGCCATCCGAAATCACCCCGAGGCCCTCGGACCTCAACTAAGAATACAAACATGATCCAATACCTTATTCAAACTTGCTCCAATCATCAAAACACTTCTAACAACACTAAAACCATCATTTCTCATCGAATTCAAGCCTAAGTTTTTCAAAAACTTCCGAAATACGCATTCGATCAAAAATCCAACCAAATCACCTCCGAATGACCTGAAATTTTGCACACACATCCCAAATCACCTAACGAAGCTACTGCAACTCTCGGAATTCCATTCCGACCCTCGGATCAAAATCTCACCTGTCAACCGGAATTCGCCAAAAATACTAACTTCGCCAATTCAAGCCTAATTCTACTCCGGACCTCCAAAATCACTTTTGATTACACTCCTAAGTCACAAATCATCCCCCGAAGCTAACCAAATCATCGGAATTCAAATCCGAGCCCTCTAACACAAAAGTCAACATCCGGTTGACTTTTCCAACTTAAGCCTTCTTAAAAGAGACTAAGTGTCTCATTTCTTATCAAAACCACTCCAAACCAACTCTAACACATCAAATAATGATAATGAAACATGAAGAAAAATAACATGGGGAAAACGGGGCGGTAACTCACGTGACGACGGGTCGGGTCGTCACATCCTCCCCAACTTAAACAAACGCTCGTCCTCGAGCGGGTCAAGAAACATACCTGAAGTCTCAAATAGGTGAGGATATCTGCTCTGCATCTTCTGCTCGGTCTCCCAGGTAGCCTCCTCCACGGGCCGACCTCTCCACTGCACTTTCACTGATGCAACATCCTTTGATCTCAATATCCGAACCTGACGATCCAAAATGGATGTTGGCTCTACCTCATAAGTCAAGTCACCCTCCAGCTGAACTGTACTGAAATCTAAAACGTGGGACGGGTTCCCGATGTACTTTCGGAGCATAGACACATGAAAAACTGGATGCACGCCCGACAAGCTAGGTGGCAAAGCAAGCTCATAAGCCACCTCCCCAATCCTCCTAAGTACCTCAAAAGGCCCAATAAACCGCGGACTCAGCTTCCCTTTCTTCCCAAATCTCATAACACCCTTTGTGGGTGAAACCTTCAGCAAGACCTTCTCACCAATCATAAAAGATACATCTCGGACCTTCCTGTCTGCATAGCTCTTCTGTCTCGACTGTGCTGTACGGAGTCTCTCCTGAATCACCTTCACCTTCTCCAATGCATCCTGAACCAAATCTGTCCCCAACAATCTAGCCTCCCCGAGCTCGAACCAACCAACTGGAGATCTACACCGCCTCCCATACAAGGCCTCATACGGTGCCATCTGAATGCTGGACTGATAGCTATTGTTGTAGGCAAACTCTGCAAGCGGTAGAAACCGATCCCATGACCCTCCAAAATCAATAACGCAGGCACGTAACATATCCTCCAATATCTGAATGGTGCGCTCGGACTGCCCGTCCGTCTGAGGGTGAAAGGCTGTGCTCAACTGCACCTGAGTACCCAACTCACGCTGAACCGCCTGCCAAAACTGAGAGGTGAACTGAGTGCCCCGATCTGATATGATAGAAACTGGGACACCATGCAATCGAACTATCTCCCGAATATAGATCTCTGCCAGCCGCTCTGAAGAATAAGTAGTACAAACCGGAATGAAGTGCGCGAACTTGGTCAGCCTGTCTACAATCACCCAAATAGCATCAAATTTCTTCAGAGTTCGTGGAAGTCCAGTAACAAAATCCATAGTGATCTTCTCCCACTTCCACTCAGGAATAACCATCTGCTGATGTAAGCCACCCGGTCTCTGATGCTCATATTTCACTTGCTGATAGTTAAGACACCGGGCTACATACTCCACAATATCTCTCTTCATCCTCCGCCACCAATAATGTTGTTTGAGATCCTGATACATCTTCGCGGCACCCGGATGAATGGAATACCGAGAGCTATGGGCCTCCTCCAATATCAACTCCCGAAGCCCATCCACATTGGGCACGCAAATCCGGCCCTGCATCCTCAACACACCATCATCTCCAATGGTCACATCCCTGGCCTCATCATGCTGAACCCTGTCCTTAAGGACAAGGAAATGTGGATCATCATACTGACACTCCCTGATGCGGTCATACAAGGAAGACCGAGAAACCACACAAGCCAACACTCGACTGGGCTCTAAAATATCTAATCTCACAAATCGGTTGGCCAAGGCCTGAACATCAACTGCAAATGGCCTCTCCTCAACTGGAACTGTA
>NW_017673499.1:83225-84504 GCF_001879085.1 Nicotiana attenuata | reverse complement strand
TAAATGGGTAGAGGTTGCAGCGCTACCCACTAATGATGCAAGAGTGGTGGTAGGATTTCTGAAAAAGAACATATTCACCCGGTTTGGGACACCAAGAGCGATCATCAGTGACAGAGGCACTCACTTCTGTAATAGAGCCTTCGAGAAACTACTTGCAAAATATGATGTACGCCACAAGGTGGCTACCCCTTACCATCTGCAACTAGTGGGCTGGTTGAAGTGTCCAACAGGGAGATAAAGAGTGTACTAACCAAGACTGTGAATGCCACACGAACTGATTGGGCAAAGAAGCTTGATGACGCACTCTGGGCCTATAGAACTGCATTCAAAACACCAATAGGTATGTCACCATACAAGTTGGTATTTGGGAAGGCCTGTCATCTGCCTGTGGAGCTAGAACATCGAGCTTGGTGGGCACTGAAGCAATTGAACATGGATCCTGACGCAGCTGGACAAAATCGACTGACAGAGTTGCATGAGCTGGAAGAATTTAGATATCAAGCCTTTGAAAGCATGAGGCTATACAAGGAAAGAATGAAGAAGCTGCATGACAAACACATTGTGGACAGAGATTTCAAACCCGGTGACAAGGTATTACTGTATAATTCAAGGTTGAGATTGTTTCCGGGTAAGTTAAAGTCCCGATGGTCAGGACCATTTAGAGTGGTGCAAATGTTCACAAGTGGAGCTGGTGAGATCGAATCAGAAGATGGGACAAACAAGTTCTCAGTAAATGGGCAAAGGTTGAAACATTACCTTGGAATAGCTGAAGAAAAAGGGGATACAGTGGTGATCAATTTGAAAGAACCCCAGTACGCGAATGAGGAGTGATGGCTCAACTACTTGCATCGTGCCGCGACGTTAAATCAGGCGCTGCGTGGGAGGCAACCCACGAATGTGTTGTAAGTGTAGTATGTAACTTCTTGTTAAAAAAAAAAAGCCCGTTCACTGCGACCGCGGCGCGGACTGCGGTAGGATCGCGGGCAACACTGCCTCCGACCGCGGCTAGGACTGCGGTGACGACCGTGTAAATCACTGGAGCATCGATAATTCACCGCGACTGCGGCCAGAACCGCGGTGACGACCGCAGGAGACACTGTCTCCGTATTAAATTCCTTCGCGGTTGCGGTGACGACCGCGGGGGTTACCATGTTTGCAATTTTTTTATTTTTTTTTTATTTTTTCGTTTTCTTCCTCTTTCTTTTCTTATTCTTTTAATTGTCAGTACCCAAACCCCCCCCCCCCTCACCACTACACACGCCTACCCAAAACAAAAGAA